>NW_009951737.1:39113-109873 GCF_000747805.2 Chaetura pelagica | reverse complement strand
TACATGCAGACAACAAGAATTCAACAAGAATTCCAACCCAACATGTACTTCCGGTACATATTACATGAAATCACAACTCATAGTTGTATACTTCAATGAGTTTAAACTGTCTTTTGAACCTGTGTTAAGTGGACAAAGTACTTTCATTTTGCAACTGAACAATTTTATTGTATGACAGCAAACATCTGTTGTATTTGACAGAATGTTTTCAATACATTTCGGAAGTTGAAGGTGAATAGTAATTAAAAAAAAAGATCTTGATTGAGAAAAGCTCTAAAATATACTGTGAAAAAAAATTATCTTTGTTTTAAGTACTTTTTCATCTAAGCTGCTTTCCATTTAAAAATAAAATAAACTGTCCTCAAAACATTTAAATCACAAATTATTCTAATGCCTTTCTGCTTTTGTTGCAATTTCTTAATAGAATCACAGTCTAATTAGAATAAAAATTATAAAGATAGGTTCCAGGCACACAAAACCCAACCTTGATCTGTGATGCACTCAGAGAAGAGTAGATGAACTCAGGCATGAGCCAGAGATCCTAAACATTATCTTGAAAAATTCCTCCTTTAACTGACTAGATGAAGTTTTAAGCTTTCTTCATGTTAGTTAGGCACTTCTGAAGAAGATATCAAAACACTTTTTTATTAATCTCTTATTATTTAGTATTAAAGAAAGATTTCTGAGAGAAAACCGAGAAAGGCTAGGTACTAAAACTGAGATAATTTTATATACTTTTCTTGAAATTCACCGTAGGATATTATTATACATGCATACACAGCGTAATCTTTTATGAAAATGTTCCCTTGAGAGGCCACATTGGTCAGGTTGAACTTCACTTCTGCTGATAACACTGAGAGCAGACATTTCAAGAATTAGCAAGGTGTCCTGCCCACTGAAACTCATTGTGAAATAAAACTAACCACAACACAAGCACCTTAAATGCATATGCCAGATGATTAAGGATGTGTCCACATATTCTGGTTTCATTTATGCCCTGCAATAGCAAGTATATAGCATACAAGAGGAAAGCGCAGCTATTCAGACCTGAGGCAATGTGATTGTACAAGTTCCCAGTTACGAGAGACATAAAAATCCTCATGCTTTTTCTCTTAAATATAAAACCTTGAATGAAAGAAAATGGATTCATTTTCATCTGGGTTACTTGCTTCTCTTTTTGACAAAGCTTATTTTGAGATACATGTCCTCCTTTCCAGAAGATTTATTTTCATCCAGTTACACCTTTCCAAGTACACTGCCTGGGAGCTCTGCAAACTCTGCAGATCTTCATCACTTATTTTATACTTTAATGCTTAATCCTTAGCAATATTTACTAAATATATATATATGAACCTACTTACATAACACATTATGTGTTATGCAAGCCCTTGACACAAGATAAACATGCATGTCAAGAACTAACATCTCTGTTTTATGACAATTAGCCATAACTACTACACCTGTTATAAATATATTCCCTTACTTTTCTGAAGATATTTCAACTTCAGAAATTTATTTATTTATGCCTCTGTTTTTTATCACAGAATTGTAGAGTCCTTCTGGTTGGAAAAGCCCTCTAAGATGACCATCTAGTCCACCCATTAACCTAATACTACCGAGTCTGCTGCTAAATAATGCAGCACATCTACAGGTCTTTTAAATTCTTCCAGCGATGGTGATTCAAACATCTCCCCTGGGCAGCCTATTCCAGTATTTAATTACCCTTTCAGTGAATAAGTTTCTTATAATCTAAACCTTCGCTGGAGTAACTGAAGCCCACTTCTTCTTGCCCTGTTGCTTGTTACTAGGGAGAAGGAACCAACCCCCATGTCATTCCAACTTCCTTTATGGTAGTTCTAGAGAGTGATAATGTCACTCTTCAGCATCCTTTCCTCCAGATTGGACAACAGCAGTTCTCTGAAACACTCCTCATAAGACTTGTCCTCCAGACCCTTCACCAGGCTGAACAACCCCAATTCTCTCAGCCCACCTTCATAGGAGAGGTGCAGCCTTCTGATCATCTTCCTGGCCCTCCTGTGGACTTACCCGAACAGCTCCATGTCCTTCTTAAGTTGAGGATTCCAGAACCGGACACATATCCAAAACCTTTATGCAACAATGGAATTTATAACTGGATTTTACAATCTCACAAGAACAAAATAGTTTCATGCTGGGTATGTCCTAGTTTTATGAAGCAGCAGACACAAATTAAATTTGAGAGTGCTAATACTGGTCTCACTGCCACAATATATTTTGGAGGACAAAAGTATAAACGGGCTCAAATTCACAAGGAAAACACTGTTGGTGACAGCAACCTTTTTCACAAAAAACCAACAATGTACACACTACAGAAGTTCTGACAAAGTATGAGGAAGATCTTTTTGTCTGTGTTCTTGTGTTTTTCCATAATGATTAGCTACTTGTCACTGATAGTGAGACAGCAGTTGCCTATATATAATATTTGTTTGACAGTGGCTGGCAGGTCTCTGTTGTAATCTTTCTCAGGGAGGCAACATGTCATGTATCTTTCTTGCAGATGTTGTTCAGGAAAGTCTTTGTTCTATACACTCAGTCCATACTTATAAAACTTGCCATTGGAGGAATACATTTTAATTTGTGTTTCAAAGATAATTTCCATGCCAAAAGAAGAGAGACAGCCCCATATAATTTTAACCTGACAAATGGGACTCCAGCATAAGGGACACTTACATGTATGTAAATCAGTTAGGTCTTCCCCAGGTTACCAAGTCTGCATGTCTCCAGAGCTTCAGAGATTTCTGAGGCAAGCCCATCATGCAAGATAGACATGCCAAAATTATATTTTAACTCTATAGCGAAGGACACATTCACAGGGAATCAGACTATGATTCTATAAGAGGATATGTTTTGTTGTTGTTGTTTTGGTTTGTTTGTTTTTGTTTTGTTTTGTTTGTGTTTTTTGTTGGTGGGTGGTTATTTGTTTTGTTTAATTTTGTTTTGTTTGTTGTTTTGTTTGTTTGTTTGTTTGTTTTTTTGAAAACACCTTTCAATGCTTTTCAACAATGTTGAAAAGTTAGTTATAATCCAGGTCTATAAAAACAGGATTACAAGTCCATAAAAATTGCCTACCTCATATGTTCTGTGATCAGTAAGTGTCCTTATTATTAAAGTAATCAAAGTTTCAAAAAGAAATCCAGGTATTTTGTAACAACACAGAACAACTAATCCTCTTGTTGAAGTATTCAGTCTTTGCATCAGACATTCAATGATGCTGCCACTATAGACAAGAAGTGCTGATTTTTTATTTTTTTTTTCAGTTACCAAACTATACTATTGGAGCTGTCAGCAGTTAAACTAGATTTGACAATCAGGACTTCTTTGGTAATTCATGTAATTAGCACTCTGAAATACAGAGAACAATGTACTAGCACCATGAATATATTGTTAGCTCAGATGAATAATTTTCACATTGCTATTGAATTGATGTGACTTTTGCTTCAGATACACTACAATTACCATATCATGTTAACGATAGAGAAGATAGAGTAAAATATTGACTAAATTACTGTAACATTTTTTTAAGGAGAAAAGTTTAATTAACAGTTATGAAAACTCCCTACTCTAATTTGAAGAGCTATTCACAAATGCTGAGCATAGTGTCTTATTTCAATGTGGAAACACTAAAACTTGATTACTGCTGCCAAACAACATGCAACAGATACAGAATATTGCCACCACCCTAGCTGTAGAGAGTAAAACCTCACAGAATTGGCAGGGTTAACCACCCTGTTGAAAAAATAATATTTTCTAAGAGAAAAGTTATTTCAACAGCACTGAGGATTCAGTGAAAAAGAAGCAGAAATCTAATACACTTGTATGAATTTGATTCCAAAGACGGACTGAAAGTTTTTCCCATATCATTGCCAGTCAGCCTCATCTTATCAGTAGTGTGCTAACTTACAAATTTCAATTAATTTCTACAAAAAAATTCAGAAACTCTTTCTTGTTTCCTCAAGAAAAAGATAGCTCAAGGTGATGCCTAAGTCATATGAAGAATATAAGTAACATTTACTTTCATGAGGGTCTTTAGCAAATGACTTTCAAAATACTGTGTTAGTAATCACAGTCACTGCCATAAAGGACTAAACCTCTATGGTTCAGACTGGAAGAGGTATCTCTGGAGACCCATGATTTTATCATAAGAGAGTGTCAGGAGACAAAATGATCAAATGCAATTAATTAGTTCTGACTTAGAGCTTTTTTCTAGGCAAAGGTCATGGACAAGAGTTGGCTGTCTGTCAAGAATTTAAACCCCATCAAAGTGTCATTTTATTATAAGCCTGCTGACACATTGAAATGTGTAGTTTCTGTCAACTTTTAATGGTACATATCTAACCCACAAACAATTTCAGGAGTTGTGCTTAGACTCCACTGATCATTATCAAGGTTCGGGCTTCAAATATGTGGCTGGTGTGATGGAGGAAACAATAGCAACAAAAAACACAACAACAACAAAAAAAGACTAATTTTCTGTTCCTTATCATTTACCTACCTACAAAAAAAAAAAAAAAAAATTTCTCCTGAAAAAAACTATTTTCTGTGTTGCTGTTTCAGTAGTTCCTGAAAAGCATAAATCCTTCTAGAACTCATGGATAAAAAGTATAATTTCTAAAAAAATAGTTGCCCTTTTTTCTCCCCCCCTGCCAATTTTTTCTTCAGTTAATTTGGAGAGTGTAAGAAACCGAGAAGGGAGAACTCTCTGCCATCAACTCTCTGCCAGAACATCTCTGCGCCAGGACACCAGCAGACCTCTGAGTCATGTGCCGATCCACAGAGAGTTATCCTAGACCCACTGGAAGCATAGAATATGTTCAGAAAAAGCCAGCAAATCCAGCTAAGTATCTTTCCTGACCAGGAGCTATGAAAATGCTGGAGATTTTTCATTGACTTTCAGAGAACCAGCTTTTATTCCAAATCCAAGTGAACTGTGGAAAGCAAGAGTATCTTCAATTTGGGTTTCACATAGAATTTTTAAGAAATTCAGGGATTTGTGTTGCTTTGGACCTATGTGTGCGTCAGCTTAAGAGAACACTGACATTTTAAAATAGGATAGTATTAAATTCATAAAGCAATGAATTCCACAATATTTCCCTTTCCAGACATAATCCCACAGACTACTAAAGCATGCCATTGCTTCTTCAAGGGTCTTCTAAATGGCCTTGACTGGCCTAAATTTTTATTACTATAAACAGGAAACTGAAATTAGTTGTACTAGCAGCTACCTTCTTACATCTCTACATTTTTGAGTGATGTTATACCCACATCACACCTGTCCCCTGGTACCCTAAACAGAAACTTATCATTCAGTCCCCAGCTTTGTAAAAATTTGTCCTTGTTTACTGTAGCAGAAGCCTACACTTCACTAGAGGCTGCACAGGAGCAACCTAGAGATGAATCCTCATTTTCTTGCAATACACTTTCCTTATAATAGCTCTCCATGCTACTACCTTGTAGCACTCAGTACAGACACCTTTTCTATTTGACCAGCTGGTTCCACATGTTGACAATTATGAGTTTGCTGGCCTTCTGAGTCTCTGATCTGAAGGTAAATTTCATTTACATATGAAAGCTATGGCTGGTCTGAGTGAGCTGCTAAGAAGAGCACTTCAAAGCCACTTTGAACTACATGAATAAAAAAGCAAAGACCATTTCAGGTGAGGCAGGATAGCAAGACATTGATGGTAAAAAATAATTGATAGCTGGGAGACAATTCTTTTTAGTAAGTCCAGTCTGATCATGCATTCCAGAAAGCAAAAAATAAAATAAAAACCTAATTTAAGTAGCTTAAAAACAACAACCACAAAACTATATTTAATTTTCCAGCAAGACTGGAGTTTTGCAACAACAGCAAGATGAAATACCCTAGAGGAATTGGAGAGCCCAAAAACCAAATTGGCTTTTCTCAGTGTTGTCAGAAGCTGATTTTCATCTCTTCATTTTGCTGATAAAGAAAGGTTAGAAATGCCTATTGTTTTCCACCCAGAGCTTGGAAAACAAGGCAATTTGAGACTCTAACCTCAGTGATTTTTCTTCCTATCACAAATGATCTATAAGTTTCATTACTCTATGATCTTTGATTCCTCAGGCAGAAGTTCTCTTATATAAAATAAGCCTCCCAGAAACTGAAACAAAACCAGACATGCACAGAATTCCAAGAAAACAAAACCCATCTTGACACAGAGCCTTACTTCAGTTTATCTACTTAACTGTGCCCTAACTGTAGACCTACCCATTGTTGACTTCCTAGCAGATGCTATACTCATTCAATTGGCTCTTTCCTCAGAGCAAGTTCCCCCTTTTTAAAACAAACAAAATAAAACCCAAGAAGCCAAGCAAAAATCCACCCTAGCTACTCACAATGAAGAATAAGGCAATCAAAAAATCTTTCTCTTGCAGCATAAGCCATTTTCTTTTCATTGGCTGCTATGCTGAAAGCTAGTTTTCATATATATTCCTCAAATATTTGCTTTCTTGCTGCACTGGAGGACAGGCACAATGATGTAACACTGAAGATGGAGGTAAAAGGAACTTTAATATTTTTTGAAAAAGAAAAGCTGTAAAGCAAGTCTTTTGGATTATAAATTTTACTAGAGTTTGAAGATCATATACAATCACCCATTTTAACAGATTAGCTCCATTAGACAGTATTTGCTGTTCTCATTATTGAAGCGTCATTAAAAATAAAAAAAGAAAACATTGAAAAAAAACAAACACCTCAAGATGAGCTGTTTATTACCAATTATTTTAATTCACTGTGGCCCCATTCAAAAGTGGCTGTCATGATTAGTAAAGTAGCTAATTTGTTATTCTCTTCAGCTGTTGCTCTGTTTGGATAAATAAAAGGATTAAGAAATTATAAATGCGTAGGTAGGTATGTATAGCAAACTAATGAGCAGCAGCACAGGTAAGCGGTGATTGCTCCTAAACTGCTTACAATTTTGTAGCTTTGTTAAGTATGCTTACCAAGTAGAGAAGAGTTGCTTTTAAAGAAAAGTATGAAAATTAAAGATATTAAGGAGGAAGAGTTCCTAGTTATTCAGACTAAAATTTTAGATGTATTTCCATTATGCAATGGAGAGACTTCTATGCAGAAACAGCAGGTTTGGTAGAACAGGTTTGGAAGACAACTTGAAGTAGGCACATTACACTTTTGGGTGTGGTTTTGTTTTGTTTTTTGCTAGTTAGTTTGTTTTGTTTTTGTTTAAAGTACAGTATATTGTAACTGAAGCAGTCTGTGACAACAGGAAACAACTACTATGTTTCAGGACTAAGAGAAAACTCACCGGCTAACTCCTGGAGAGGTTGCAAAATTTAAGAATTCCATTTCAAAAGGGAGAAGAAACTAATAGGGATTGAGAAAATAAATTCTCCTGTAATAGAATCTGGTTTCAAACACCTGTCTGCCTGTTTTGGTATGCCATTTTGAACAGACATTTCCCTACCTACAAGGATTTCATGAGTAGAACGTTAAGTGACTTAATTTTCCTCATTCTTGCTTAGCATAATTATTACAAATTCTATTAAAAATATTTAAAAAGTCAGAAATAAGAATAGCTTGATTGAAAGGGCTCATAATATGAAAATGAGAATATGAAAATTATTAAATGATGACTAAAAACCAGTTTTGAATCTTAATTCTCTCTGTTTCAGAGTAGTAAACTTGAAACATTTTCTTCAAGATTCATGTCTTGATTACTGACTGCTTTAGTGTGTGGGGACTTTCCCTCTACAACCTAAAAAATCTTTCAAACAAAACCAGATTTTTTCTGTTTTTGTTTTTTTTTCATGCTTCCACATACCTTTTACTGTCTACACGTTTTATCTGCTTTTTGCCAGCCCCACCCCACAAACTGAAACAGCAGTGTCTGTATTGCAGAAATAGTAATCTAAACCCAAAGATTTTTCCATCTATTGGAAAATAGATGGAAATCTATTCCATCTTATAAAATGTTGGTTTTTAATGTTAATGACAATCGGAAAGCATCTAATGAATTAGAGACTGACTATATATTACCTTTTACAAAAATGACAGAAATATTCTATCGAAAATAACATATGAAACAACATATGCAATATGAAACCTTAATTTAAACTATTCTGTTTCTTCAATAGTTTGTGGGCCTATGTTATTTCCATTATTTTTTTAATGAAAGAAAATTACTTAATGAACCTTAATAAAACTATTCTACTTAGCCTCATATGTAATAATGGAGCCAGCAGAGAAATTCAGGCTTTGTGTCATGTCCCTAAGGGCACTGCCAGCCCTGACTGTCTCTGCCTACTCCCCTGAGCTTCCCCATCCCTTACCCAGAACCCAGGACCCCATTTTAGCCCCTGGGGCTGTCAGTTTCTGCTCCAATGCAGGAGGAATGCCTGGTCCTGGTTCTGTCTCCTGCAGTTCTGGTTCACTGACTTATTTCCTGTAAAAACCCTGGACTTCACTGAGGACAGCTTTATCTCCAGCCCTGCCTCTCGTCTAGACTGGTGTGGTTTCTGACCACATCCTTGTCTTAGCTCATCAACCTAGGACTGTTGACTGTCCCCTGCCCTAGGGCTACTTGTGTGCTGCAGGATTGCACCCTCTTCATGATGGCTTTGCCAATGCTTGTGGGCACCCTTGGTGCCTATCTAATCCTCCCTTGTGGAGCAAACCTGCTCTTGCTACTCCCAAGCGCTCAGTTTTTCTTAATACAATGGTATATATTTAATTAAACCTGACAAGAAAAAAGGACTAAAAGATAAGACAACTTTGTCACTAAAAGCTGTTGATGTACATATTACTACAAGGTCTGTCAAAGTGCTGTGTGTTTAGGAACAACAGGATGAAGTTATTAAACTTTCAAACAGATACGTAGGAAAGGAAAAGGAACTTGGACACAGATGAAGTAAATTAGAATTCAGTTTGTTCATTAGTTATTCCCAGAACTTTGATTCAAGCCTAGAGTTAGTTCCTGATTTCAGCTGAATTTGAAATCAACTGGATTGATGTTTCAGTATTTGGAAGTGTTATTCCCCTGGTTCTTCTGTCAATCACTTGAGAAGTTTCCTTTTAAGCCTATTATTATTTTAATTTCAGGAAGCAGTAAGAATGCCAATGATCAGGCAGAACAATATACAATTATGACACCAATTCCAACCCTCTAATTAAAAAAAGAAATTGCTAATGGTGTCTATCGACAGCTTCACAATCACTTTATCCAGGCTTGATGTGCTCACTGTGTATTTATTGCTCTCTTCATTTCTACACGAGAAAGGCCAACAAAATCTTCTTATAATTGTTTTTAAATACTAACTTAATAAAATGGTTTTAAAGCTTGCTTCCATCTTTTAAATTATTATCATTTGAGGCTCTGAATAAAATCCTTTTAAGTTTAATGAACCAAAATCTCCGGGTATTAACTTTATTGAACAAAAACATAGATTAATAGATATTTTACATTTTTTGTTCAATTTAATAAAATGCAGTTATGCAAAGAAGATACTTGAATAATACCACATTGCTATATGGCACATAAAGCACATGCATTATTCAACTTATATTTGGAAAATTAATTCAGAATATAGTACACTCTTGGAGATAAATGATAAAATATTAAGGACAGCTGCTAATGTTATATGGCCATTTTTGTTGCAAAAGAGTTATAAACTCACACAATGCTTGCTCACACAAACACAATCGTTCTTGCAGAGTAATAGAAAGATTCCCACTTCAGAAATTTACTGGAAATTAAAAAATGCTACACCTTTTCTCTCAAGTTACAAAGTGGAGGCTAAGTGGACTTCCTGAATGCCAGCCCCTTATGCAAAAAGATTGGAGGTAAAGATAGAAGTAAAGGATTCCCCATTTATTTAGCAAATGATCATACATATGAACGCTTTTCCATGAGAAAATGACATGCATTTATGCCCAGTGAAGCAGTTTGTGGTCCAGAGAGACAAAGTAATCTTTTGTACAGCGAGAGCAGCTAACTGTGAAAGCAAGCAAAACCAGTTCAGTCTCTTAAACTATCATCATCTTTTGCACTTGTGTATGAATATAGTAAGGAATAACTGCTGTCAGATGCACGGGGTCTATTTTAGAGGATATTTTTTATTCTAAGAACTTTGATCTATTAATAAACCAACGGTGCAAAAACGCATTTCATGTAAGATATTTCTAGTTCATTCAGTAATAACACCAACTCTAACACTTATTTCCATAATTTCCATAAAAGCTGGGACATGAGACACTGAGGAAAGATCAGTAATACATCTAGGACTCTGAAAATGAATAATGCAGAATGGTTTCAGAGGGTAATGGCTGGGAGGAGCCCATAATGCATCCAAGTACCACAGATAGTTCTACAGCTGAAATCTCTTCCAAATACCTGTGATGTATGAATTTATCACTCTCTACAAGAAAACCTGTGGAGCTTTTTTGTTTTAACATATGTACATGTTCTCATATAAAATAACTCATTTACTTAGAACTTACCAGGTGTTATTACTTGTCATGGTGACTATGACAGCTGATTTTACATGCTGCCTAGAGAAATATTTTCATTCATTTGAAATGTGGTATATTTATTGGAAAGTAGCCTATCTGAAAAGTGTAAACAGGATTGTTATTTTGTGGGTTTTTTGGCAATACGTTAACTTTCAAAACATGCTTACCACATCTACTGAAACTCAGAGTGTTTAAAATAACAGAAATAATTACAAAGGTAATTTTTTCCCTAATCGTTAGAGTTGGCATAAAAAATTCAGAAGACAATTACACCATTGCCAAAACAGTATCTGAGCAAGTACATTTTAATGAACAAATATAGCTTGTAATATATGGAAAATATTTTAAGAACCTTTCAATTGCAAAGCATAGTCATCTTCCTGGGGCATGTCTCAGTATTTCCTGACATTCAGTGCTCATAAAATTAAATACCTCTTGCAATTCTGAAACTGTTCTGGCAGGGGGGGAAAAATTATTGAAAACTTGAAATACATAACCTTCAAGATCAAATGCTGAGCTATTTCTATTGTACTCCACTGTATTGTGCAGTACAGAAATTAAGCAACTGACATGCAAACATTCATTATAGTTCTCTAGTAATTTGAATATGGAATAATTTCTTAGAAATTCAAACATATCAGTTTGATACTTCAATTGTAAATCTCTTTCATATTTACAGATATTCTCATTTACTGCTGTCTTAAAATTTTTCAGCGATATATTCGATCACAAAAGTCTCTAGTATTTCGATATTTTTCTTGGAAACATCAGTGATGTGAAAGAAAAATATGCTCTTTTTCTATCATAATTTTTGTATCTCAAAGAGACTGAAGCCACTCCTGTTTAACATCTTTATTGATGACTTGGATGAGGGAATAGAGTGCACCCTCAGTAAGTTTGCGGATGACACTAAGTTGGGTGGGAGTGTTAATCACCTTGAGGGTAGGAAGGTTCTGCAGAAGAATCTGGACATGCTTGATCAATGGGCTCAGGCAAATTCCATGAGTTGTTACGTTTCACTGGGCAAATATAGAGTGGAGAGATGGAAAAAAAAGTTGGAACGGAAGATGAGGAGGGAATGTTTTGCCTGGAAATGCAACTTAACCAGTAGAAACTGAGAAATCTTTGGACTCAGCTTTAGTTAAGGATCAAAGTGCTGAACATCTTTTATGTGTTAGGATAATACAAAGCATATTACAAGTCTGTATCCCATCACAAAAATACATAGCTGTGCAAAACATTCAGTATAAAGCAAAAAGCAAATCAATTAATATTCTTCTAGAAAGAAGAAATATACTTGAAAGCACACTTAAAAATAATTATTCATTTTATCAAGGCATGAAAAAACTTCTCCCTGAAGTTTCTAATAACACAAAGAATCTTTGGTTTCTTTGCTACTTTGCAAGCAGTGTTCAATGTCTAGCACACAAGTTGTTCTAAAGATCAGCAAGTGATTCCTGGGAAACAGCAAAGTAGCTCAGATTAATTTATTCAAAATTACTTCAGAACCGGTAAAAACCTGCCACACCTTCATTATCCCTAGTTCTTTGCATCATGAGCTAGTTATTTCACATAACTTGTTTAGGATACACATCAATCTCTACCAATTGTAGAGAGCCTTTCACCTCACTCTTTGATACTTTCACCAAGTCCCTGTCTTAAGTTCAAATGAAGTTCACTTCTTTTCCCATTTCTACTGCATAGCTTTAAACCCCTCCTACATTCTCTTTTGTATCTGGGAAATATTCAGATAACATAACAGTGATACAGAATAGCAGCTTTCTTCATTGATGTGCTGCTGAGCCTGAAAGAAAATTTGCAAAAAACTCTGGTAATACTTTCACCTAGAAAATTCCAGGGTTTGTAGGAAGGAAGGGCTGCCTTGCTACCCACACTTAAAATTCCTCTCACACACACAGTACTCGCTGAGCTTGATGACCTTATATAGGAAAATATTTGTTGGTTACATATGTATTAATCTTCTAAAAGTAATTTTTCTGGCATGTCATGTCATTCTGAGGTTAAAAGTGAAAAAAGAGTCCCTCAGAGGAAAAAAAGGCTTTTGGAGACAAACATGAAGCCACTGCAACAATTTTAGTTGTGCTTTTTTTTTTTTTTTTTTTCCTTTCTTTCTTTGTACTTGGTGAATTTCGGATTTTCTTAAGCATAGGTTATTTCAGATGTAATTACATGCAGAAAACCTGTCTCAATCAATAATTACAGTGTTCTTTGTCATTCTTCAAGTATTTGATTAATGAGCACATCTTTCCTTTCTTTGTGTAATGGATGAATTATATAAGGACTGTCTTAAAAAAATAAAAGACACCTAGTAGAATTGAAGGGTTTAATTATCATCTTGAATGCTATAGGCAAAACTATTTTTACAATGGATCTTAGGGCTGGGGGGAAGCCAAAATGTCAGAATGCATTCCTCGATTCTTCCATTTAAGAAAAAAAAGAAAAAAAAAAAAAAAATTATGCAGAATGGCAATTTGTACATCTTCTCATATATAAAGTCTTAAGCTGTTATTCTCATTTTTAAAAATATGTAGTTCACCAGTTCCAACTTTTCCTTCTTCCCAACTCACCCATCCTATGATGGTATTTAGAGAGTTCTATATCATCTCCCAGATACATCTGATACTAAAAGCTACTTTTCTGCTGTCAGTTTTGTTCAATATAAATGATTTTTTTACTTTCCAAGGGCCAACAGATCAGATATTCTCACCTCACCTTGCTCCATCTCATTTATGTCAAGATTTTCTTGCTATTGATTTTATATTCTTCTGTGTGAGCTGGGATTGTAACGGCTTCTTTCAGAATATCCTTGCTCCTCAACATGAAGAACTGACAGTTAAATGAAATGTAACTCCTGAAATTATTTATGCTCTCTTTAAAAGCTGAGTTAACATGAATACAAAAGCTGCCCCTTTTTAAAGTATTTACATTCACTGTAAATTGAAAAATGTTTCAAAGACAGCTTTATTACGTTATATTGGGACTGATACATTAGCACATAGTGTGTGCACAATGCAAGTCTGTTACAGGACTTTGTATACAAAGTGACCTTTTTCAAGTATAGCAGTATAAGACTTGTTACATTAAGAAATGTAATGTTTTGTAGCAGATAATTAACTAATGAGACAAGATTACTTGCTAACCACAAATATCCTTATATTATTTATATTAAAGTTTAAAACATATATATGTATATATATATAATTTTTTGCATGTTAAATATTCACTAAATATCATTTAAAGTAATGGCAGGGTACGTCACATCTCAGTCAATGTGGACATCTTGTTTACAAACTTAATTCAGCCTTTGACTGAAGTGTTTTCAATAAACAGGAATAAAAACACAAACCAAATCCTTATTATTACTGTATTCCTTCTGCTTACCCAAAGTAAAGAAAATAATTTCTATTCTCAATTGTCATTGGTGATAAGCACATCAACTTCAGGACTAGCTTCTGTGCTCCGTGAAAGTTAGTTTAAATTAATTTCCACTCAAGAAGTATACTTGTTTAGCCACATTTCAGGTCAAATTGTGTTGCTTGTTGCTTCTTATGTGAAGGTTTATGAATAAAAGCCATTTCTAGCACTAGATTCTTATATAATTTCTTTCTCAAGAGAAAGGCTGCATAGGTCATTCAGATAAATTAGGAAAGCCTTGCAGAGGTCACAAAGTGACAGCTGTCCATAGAAGGAATACTGCTTCACTCAACACACCCTCCATCCACAAGGGGCTCTCAGGTTAGTGACCTAAAACAGTGCACTCCCTCTTGCAACAGCATCTTGTTTTTCTCCAACAATTTCTTTTCAATATTTTTCTTTCAACAAGTCTTCCATCCTTTCCTGATATCAATAACATTACAATTTTGTTTTTGCTGTGTTTTGTTTGAAATACTAAATGAAAGTTCAACATCTGTTTAGCTTCCTAGCTACATAAAATATTCTTATTACTCTGCTACAAGACCTTATTTTAAAATGTGTCTATATACATTAAGATGAATATAGGAATGAAACGTGTTTTCAAAAGAAGAGTTTGGGTGACCAAATCAAACAAGATGTATAAGTTAGCAGAAGCAGCTGGAGAATTTCTGATGTCAGTCCACATACCTACCTTTGGAAAAAGGCAGTCCTTGGAGCTACCTCCTGAAAACCTAACTCTGCTCACCTCTGTAAACTCAGATTATAAAGTGATCACAGAGCCACTTAAAAACCTCTAAGCTTTTGGAGTTCTTTAGTTTAGATGTTTTATATACATGTACCAGTACTCATAAATATATATTTATGCAGGGTCATACCTGCTCGTCCTATAAATTCAAATGTTAAATGCCCTATATGTAGTAGACCCAATGCAGTGGACCTATTCCACTGCAAATTGCACATAACTTGCCCCTTAAAGAGATTTACAATAGAACAAGTCTGTAACTTTGAGCCAGTATAATGATATTCTTCACCCACAATGATGACTAGAAATTTTTTCTATCTATAATAACAGATATCCAATTCTAACACTGAAATTTTCTAAATGTACCAGAAGAAGAGTATTAATAAATGTAAACACTGGATGTATGAATAAAATAGGATATAAATAAAACTACACTGATTCACTAAGTTCCAGGTCACGAAAAGCAGGATTTACTTAGCAGCATGGCAGTAAAAGGAATCTCTTTTATCATGAAGCTTAGTCTAGTCTATTGATTACAAACCTACATTTTGAGCTATTTTCTTTAGTTCTCCTATTTAAGCTGCTGTAGGACCGTAGTCGTGATTTTACATTTTAGTTTATTCCTGCTTAATTCAGGTTTTTTGCTTACTGTATTCCTTCTCTTATGCTCAAGATGTGAAAGGACAGCATTTATTTTGCCCCTTTGCCATAATTTTTCTAGGTTGGGTAATTTAAATCTCAACTGGAAAGAAAGACTTTCTATTAATATTATCTTTACAACTTCAGCTTCCTGGAATATAGGGCCAGCAACATCTTATATGGACAGGCAGGTAAGTACTGTCTTTCTCCACTTTTATCTGCTGATAAAACTTCCTTATTTTTTAATAAAAGTGATTTTTTATCATTTAAAAAAGCAGGAGTTTTGTTTTTTGTTTTTTTTTTTTTTCGTATTTAATTACACTTCAATGGTTTCAAACCTCAGCTACATCACTCTTCAAATGATATCTCAAGCCACATTTCTAGCCAAAATGTCTCACAATTTCAAGTCAGAATTTGTTCAGACTTCTTGTTTCGGAAACAAAGTAATTAAATAAAATAGTAATGAATCCCTAAATAAGGAACAATGCTACTAATTACTCCACACAAGTATTTCTTCTTTAAGCATAACACTGTCTCACCTTTAGCAACTATTATCCATTTTATAGCATCAATCAAAGTAAAGTCCAACATCAAGGTAAAATGTTTAAAAACATGTATTTACTTCAATCTCTAATTGAATTTTGTAAATGTCACATGAAAGTATATTTGGGTTTGACTAAGGATGAATCAATACTGATCTGTATAAAATCAAGTATTGTCTTAAAGCTTGGCACAGCCACAAGACACAGAGTAAAAATTCTGCAGAGATAATCGGCAATTTGTAGGACTACGTATCCATTTCACTTCCCTTAGAAGTTTCCCAGTTGACAGTCAAACCACTGAGTTAAAATACAACACCACTTAAATTGGAATATGAAGGTAAAGAACTGTAAGTTGATGGATCAAAGTAAAGTGCTGCCTTCAGTCAGTTCTGTCTTGCATCCTTGTTATACTTTACAGATCTACTTGAACAGAAAAAAGTTGCTTGTTTTTGTTTTTTGTTGTTGTTTTGTTTTGTTTTTAAAGATAGCATTAAAATACCTTCCACTAGAATTGAAGCTAAATAAATTGTTTCAAACAAAACAAGACCAACTAATCTATGTCCAAAAGTGATTACATTCTGAAATATGCATGAATTTTGATGATTTTTCTTAACTCTGGGCAAAGGCCTGAGAAAGATTTTGCGTAATATTGAGTCAAGAAAAATCAAGGGATGGGGGGAAAGTAGCAGTAGCACATGGAAATTCCTTAAGTTGAAGCCATAGAGACTACAGTAACACAACAACGATCATTACAATGTCTTAACTGACTACCTGTACTATCTGCAAAATATCACCCTCATGACAGAGATTTAACTACTGAAGAGAGTCTAAAGACACTTTTTTTCTGCCACAGATTTGGCATATGGAGAAAATATTCCTGAACATCTTCCCAGAAATCAGGAATGTCATCTGCCTCACCTTTAAAAGGGAACTTTATGTCTATCATCAAATACTTGCCTGGATTTGTGAACTCCAAAGTTATTAAGGAGGATCTAGTGATAGAAATACATATTTCATGTGATCATGAAAATATCTCTTACTACTCTCAAGGTACACTTAACAAATAAGTGGATATTTATACTACATATACTATCCCACATCTAGAGTCTACTACTCCTTCTATATAACTGTACCTTTTGCACATTTGTGCAATTGGGCCTGAAATGGATTTCAGGGCTTTAGCAGTTACAACAAGTTTGCTACTTTTTTATGGTAACCAAGCCATGCAGCCAACTTTCTCCTGTATGTTGCAATCTTGCATTGAAATGAAATGTGTGGAGATGACAGTCTGCAGTGGCATTGCTTCTTATTCAGAGTGTGAACATCATAATTTTCAGCCTTTCTTTTTTTTTTCCTTATGATTACAAACCAATCTAAAACCTCACAAAAAAAAGTCAATTGATATGGATGGACGACATCTACTGATTAAATAGGAGTATTTTGTTTAAAGTAGTATTTTTATTTTTTTTTCTTGTTATAAACTTGCAACCTCTACATATTCCATACTAATGAATGCATGTTTATAAATTTAGACCATTCCGAACACTTAGTTTTGGATATTTCAGAATTATATTGAAAGATACTCACCTGCCAAAAATATTGAGAGTAACTCAGGTCTAGCAATGGACTAAAAGCAAAAATCACAGAAGAATACAAAACTAAAATGCTAAGGGAAAAAAAAAAAAAAGCAACTCTGAAAGCAGACATCTATAAAAAGCACATTTTTTCTTATTTTCTTAATTTTTCTCATTACATTCTTTAGTGAGAGAAATTATGAATATTAAAAAAAGAAACAACAACAAAAACCCCAAATTAACAAAAAAAACCCACAAACAAACAAGCTCACAACAACACAACAAAAAATAATAATAAAAATAATAAAAGAGCCCGTCCTAATAAAACTGCAGTTAATCTGTGTAATTCTGGAGTATGCACCCATTTGTATTTTACCTAGAGTTAGTAGATTCTGGATTTTTCTACTTCATTTACCTGATTTTCATCTACCATCTCTCCACATCACATTGCTATTGCTAGCAAATAACACAGAATAAGCTGAATTATGACTAAATACATTTTTGACTTTTAGAAATAGAGAAATGTTTAAATTACTGTTGTGATTGGGTTGGGGAGTGGGTTTGGTTTTGGTTTTAATAAAGCACATTTTTTTATGTGCCAGATATATCGTTAATATGTGGCAGAGATAAATCAATGCCTTACTTCAGTCTGGCATCCTAAAAGATTTCTAAAGGCCCATTCTCATTGTAATTTATTAAGGAAGAAGCATAAACATAATACATAATTTTAACAGGCTTTCATTTAGTATGTATATTCATATTCATATATTTTTCATTTTCTACCCAGTCATCTCTCAGATAAGCTTGTGCTCCTACTTATACAAAGAGATCCTTAGCATTTAACAGAGTTGGACCCTAAGTGTTAGGGATGATCAGCTTTTACTCTGGATAAAATCTCCACTCTATCTCCCTGATAATGTGTGAAGGTTGTTGTTTATTTCAGAAATACACATAAAAGATTTCACAGTATCAAAGAACTGTGGCTGCAACCCAACATTTCTGAAGAAGTGTCACTATGAGAATAAACATTAATATTTATGAGAGGAAACAAATGGTTAGATAAACAATTAAAAGAGGCAACTTTTAAGAAATAAAAAGGAAGTTTTTGTTTGTTTCGTTTTTTTACTGTAAAATATTTTCCCTGCCTTAAAAACAATTTTAATAAAAGAGTGAACAATGTGACATGAATGTTGACATTCCTGTGTAGTTTGGGTTTTTTTGAAAGGTAACATAAAGATTAAAAACTTACCTTCTGGATGTTGATGCAAGCTCCTGATCCTACCTTTATGTGTCTAAAATTCTTTGACTTTTTTCTAAAAGAATGAGTGAACATTTTCAGTTCACAAATTATTCTTATATGTTTTAATTATTTATAACTATTTTATACAGCAAGAATGAAAGCAACCCATGAACTGGTTTTCACTGATATACAAGTAATATGTATTGAAGTATTAAAAGAGGAACACACTGACATATTTTTTACAGTTTATTTTGCCACTGTTCTTTCACATAGTTCAATCAACTCTTTTTACTTATGTGTCACAGTTTAACCTAGAACAGACTTAAATGAATGTAGAATTACTACAAATGAAATTGGTTCTATCCCAGCTCAAACCAGGACATTATGGCAAGTGGATTTCTCTGTAATCCATCTGGTAACTACACCAAACTTTCTGATAGTACGAATCAGTGTGATAATGCTCTAGGCAGTTTGATGCAAAAAAGAAGAAACATTTTAAGGTACCAGAATAACTTAGTTCTGTCCATGTGACTACTACTACTGTAGATTTATTGCATTATTGAATGAGATGTACTGGATGCTAGTAGTAAATTTTTATTATACCTTCCAGGTACAATAGAAGTTAAACAAAAATGTTTACATTAAATAAAGTTAAATTCAATTTTTGTCAGCACGAAAAAAACAACGCCCAAAACTCCACCAGATGTAGAAATGGCAAAAACTTCTATGAAGCTAACAAAAGTTCTAGGGAGTTGTATTAGTGTTCAGAATTAAGCTGACAGTTTGAATACTCATAATTATCAGTTTCTTACAAGGATCTGTGGTTTTTCACCTGATAGGTGCTAAATCATGTAATGAATTACACAGTTGTGTAATAAACTGCACAGATGCTTTGAAAAGCTTAAGCACCAATATAAAATCATTGAACAAACTGTCAGCTTTGGGAACAGACTGAAGAAGCTTTTGAAAACTCTGAATTACTGAACTATTTAAACCTGAATCACTCAATTTGTCATTTAGAATCAACATTACAGACAGTAGAAAAAAAGATGAAGTAGCTTTTCCCTTTCTTATTCTCAGCTAAGTAGAGTTCAACTTGAAACACTGGATTTCTTTGAAATTTTTCTCTCAAAGCAGTATTAGCTGTGGTTTCAGATTGCTTTATTGCATTGTATTGCTTTATTTTTACTGTAAAAGGACAGGCAAGGTAATCATAAAACATATGGGACTCTTAACACCAGAAGTCCATAATTAAATAACATGAAGAAAAATAAATTTTTTTATTTGCTACCTAAATGCAGAACTGACTTGAAGAGTTTTTTGTTTCTGTGCCTATGAAACAAAGATAGTGTTTGTAAATAAACACCCTGAGGGGAAAAAAAATGCAACATAAACTAATACTTAAAATGTTATTTAAAAAGAAAATGCCTATATAAACCTAGCACTGTGTGATATAAATTATAAAATCCAGTGAAATGGAGAGAAGGGAGATGCATTTATTAAATCTGAAAACATAAGACTGGAAGTGAATTTAAGAAGTCAACGTGCTTACCAGGTAAGGCAAGTGAGCCTACTTGGTAGACTTTGCTCTCTAACAAAGAGAATTCTGTAGTTTCTAGATAATATGAACTAATGTTCATTATTATCACAGTTAGAAAGTTTTCCGTAATGCTAAATTAAATTTTTCAACTGAAATTTTGGTTTATTGTTTCCTTTTGTGCTACATGGAGAAAAACTGATCATTATTTCTTCTACACCAGCAGTTCGCAGTGGGTTATTATGCACCAACATGCTGTGACTATGAGCAAAAACAGAGGGAGCCAGTTGCACCAACAGTGGAACTACTAATTCCATACACACATTGCAAAACATCTATGTGATGTCCAATTTGCAGGGATTTTTCCCTTCAAACTAAACAAATGTAGTTCCTCCCACTTCTTTGTAGCAGCTGACAGTTTGCAAAAAGTAATTCTCACCATGTTCCTCTACACTCTCCCATTTGCTTCCAACTGTTGGAAGAATAATTCTCTGTTCATATAAATTTTATAGCTTCAGTTGCTTACATTCTCCACCAATTTGTTGAACTCCAACTTATACTGTGTATGTGGGTGAAAGAAATCCACTCTGACCATCCTGGCCAGCATTCTTAAGGTGAATTAGATGCTATTTTAAGTCTGCATGCATTACCACATTAGTACAAGTTGGATTAATGTAAATGTTCTTCTATGTCTATTTAAATTCTATCTTAAAAAAAACCCCACAAAACAAAGCAAAACACAAAACCCCGAACCAAACAAAAAAACCCAGCAAACCCACAAAAAAACAACTAAAGAAGGAACACATACATAAATTAAATAGAAGCAAACGACACTTTAAAAACAGAATATAAGCCTTTTAAGTTCTCTGAAAGTGTTAATAAAAATAATTTCAGAGCAATTGAAATGGACATTTTCTATACACTTCTCAAAATTTATAGATGTTTATGCTATTAAAACTCACCTCACTTTAGAGAAGATATTTACTGCTATACAAATTCCAGACCGAAACCAAAATGCACCACCAAATAAGAGCAAGCAAAAAAAACAAGTATGCTTGGCCAGAATGGCAAATAAATAAAAATAACACCTTTCATTACTGGAAAGAGTTTGCTAACTTTATTTACAGGAAAAAAGGTTAAAAGATCTACTGTGCTTTCTTTCCAACTAACTAGATTTTACTTGATACTGCCTAATAATGATAAACCAGTAGAAAACAACAAGTTTTTATGTGGATAAGCTGCATACACAGACCACAGCAGCCTTTCTACATACTTGGCAAATTTGCTTTTCTTTAACATCTTCCAAGACATGCTATTCCTTCATCTTTTTGAGTTCTAGGTAATTTCATACACTTAAGATCATATTGGTTTATGTTAAGTACACTTTAATTCTATTATTATTAAGTAAACATATTTTTTATTTTGAATGGGTTTTTAAACAATTGGTTATTATGAGTTGAATCTGCTTCATAGGCTGCATGGAAATATTGTATTATTTACTATTATAGCACAGGTATTTTGGCTGTGTGACTATAACACACTAAAATATTAGCTTGAGTTCAACAAAGTAGTATTGCTTTGATCCTCTTTGAGAGGCTCATACATAAATGGACTAAGCAATCCAGCAGGGCTGCCCTCTACAGAAACAGTCTGAAAGCAAGAGCAGCTTTAGAAGATAAGATTAAAATTATTCACTAAAAGAAAAAGCTGAAGTTCTATTCCTATCAAATAAATCCAAAAAGAACCACTGTGAAGAAAACTGTACTTTAACAACAATCACAAACTAATTTCCATGAGGGAAGAAGAAAAGGTGCTACTGACTACTAAAGTAAAAGAAGAAGAGTCATCCTTCCACAAACAATAGAGGCTTTGTGGAGTCAGGTGTAGTCCAGGAATCCATTAAAATTCCCAAGAGATATATACATATTTTGACACTTAACCTGGGTTGCTAGTCAGAGTCAAACTGGTCCAGAAGCATAGAATCACAGGATCATTAAGGTTGGAAGCAACTTTAAAGATCAAGTTCCAGCCCACCTGCCATGAGCAGGGAACCCTACCACTAGACCAGGTTGCACAAAACCTCATTCCAACCTGTCCTTAAAAACCTCCAGGGATGGGGTATCGACAACCTCCCTAGGCAACCCAATTCAAGTTTTTCACCACCCTTATAATGAAGAATTTCTTCTTAATATCTAACCTAAATCTTCCCTCTCTTAGATTAAAACCATTACCCCTTGTCCTATCACTATCTTCTCTGATAAAAAGTACCTCCCCAGCTTTCCTATAGGTCCTCTTCAAGTACTGGAAGGCCACTGTAAGGTCTCCTTGGAGCCTTCTTTTCTCAGCTGTATAGAAAGTATTTTCTTTTATTAGACATATGTTATAATCATTTTTCTACTACAACACTAGACTTAAATTTTGCACATAAACTGCCTACCTCTGGCACCTTATTTCTTCTATTAATTCTGCTAATTTTCAAGAATTACAAATCATGCTAATTAAAATTGTCTAGTGTTACTGAGTAGAAAATGTAACTTGCATACCTTTTCATAACTGAATTGCAGCATCTGTTTCACTGAAAATAATTACTGTTTTCAACAGAGAAAAAACATGCAGAAAACACAAAATGATGAATGAAGCATCTTTGTGACACAACAATGTAATTACTTAGCAAAACATTACAAGAAGATTTACCTTTTCATCCTGAATTAAACATCCAAATGAAGTTACACTTTAACTACTTCATTAATATTGGTAATTATTTCCCTTATTCAATTCCTTCAATATTATTACTTGATTCTGAATTTTCAGTAGTGTTTCCTACTTAAATATTACAGTAGCATTAAACCTTAAAAGTCAACTATGAACTAGAAATAATTAAGATTCTTAAGTGTATTAGGCTTCTCATAGACCATAGAGCTCAACATTTTCTTATTATGTTATGCTCAGCTAAACACACCCACATTCTGATCATGTCACTTTGACAGCTACCAACAAGACTAGTCCATATAATCTAAAAAGCACCAAAATAAATTAAGAGCCTCAGCTTCATCCTTCACCAGAGTAAACATTTGTAGAACAGATTTGTCTCCTCCCTCAGAGAATAGTAACGGTGAAGCATGAAAAGGAGAAAGGCATATAAAAACTTAGTGGAAGTCTTCATTCAATATAGTAGGTGGGGGAAAAAAAAAAAAAAAAAGGAAAAGAAGGCTGTTTTGTCACATCTGAGATTAACCTCAATGGCACAACTTTTGACTGTTATAAAAAGTTCCACTAGCTCTATGACATTAAGAAAAATCATGACTGTGCAAACTGTAGCAAATACTAATACTTCTACTTTGAGTAGATGACTTGAAGAAGAGCATAAAATGGTGGACTACCAATACATAATTTTTTCATTATTTTTTCAAAATATATTTCTCATATGAATTAAACATTACTGTTCAGTGCTAGAAGCCCATAGATTATGAATATCCACAAATTATTCTCATATGTATCCATGAATATATATTACTAAACTGTGAATGATAAATTATATAATTTAACCTCAAATATTTATCATTGATGTGGAATTAACCATGAAAAAAAAGAAATGCTGTATCAACCTGCTCTCCTTGATGATTCTTGCATTGAAATGTATTAAAGAAGTATTGACAGTGTTTTACAGGTCTTAGCAGTAAAGTACTCTTTCAGACTTAGGACACACTTTCCATTACAGCAAAGAAATTAATTGTCCCTTTTCAAGTTTAAAGAGGCCATGGCCTATATACTTCCCTTCCTGTCTTCTAATGAAATTTGTAACACGAAAAATTAACTATGAGATAGAGGCAACTCAATCAAACATGAATTATTTTCTAAAAGCAATGTTAAACAAACACAATTAAAAACCCATCAAGACACAGTTTTTAAAAGTTATGTTAAACAAATGCACATTAAAAAAAAAAAAATCCTTTTTTTTTTTTTTAAATTGTTGTTACAAGAATGCAGTTTAAAAAATATATACCAAAAAATTCTAAAAGTAATGTTAAAATAATGCACTTTAAAAAATCCAAACACAGTATTTAAAAGTGACGCTCAGGACTGCAACCTCTAACGAGCAGTTTGTAATCCTTTTGATTATCATAAATTTTTCCTTTCTCATGTTTGATTGATTTACCTTTATCTCATACTTCATTTTTAGTGTTACAAATTGTGTGACTCATACAGTTGAACTCCCCTGTACATACGCTTTTTCCTTGGAAAAACCAGCGCTGGGGGCAGAGCTGCCTGCTCTCCAGAGCTCTGCCCACGGTGCTGAATGAGCGCCGCCTGCTGGTCGGTGGACTGTTGTACTGGCAGTGAGTTGGCAGTCTAGAAGTGTCCAGCAGCTAATTGGCAGCAGCCAGTTGTACTAGCCTCTGAAAAGCACTGTTTTGAAAACATCTCCAGGCTGCATGAAGTATTTTCCAGAAGACAGAAACTGGTCATGTTGGATCTGTGGGGAATGGAGTTTTTGTAGGAATGGTTGTTCTATCACCATAATTGGTCCTGCTGCAGCTACTATGATAATTAGTTCCAGTGGCTAATTGTGAATGTAAATGCTAATACATCAATCAGGAATCAAGAGACAAAATTATTAAAGGAATGAAATATATACCTCAGAGACAAAGGAAATTCAAACATCATCCTCATGGCACTGTTCAGTGGCCACTTCTAATGGAAGTATAAAGTGGGAAATAATAATTTCTGAGTAAGCAGAGGTCATGTTCAGACATTCTGAAATGAATTTTATCTGCAGTGCAAGCAATATTTATAAAATGCCACTTTGATTTTCCAAGCAAAGTCCATTAAAAAATGGTGACTTAGATCTATTCAGATATTATATTAATAGCATTTTAATGATTAAGTATTAATTATTTAAGACATTTATTAAAAGATCATATCTACACTTCTAGTATTTCAGACTTTTGGAAGGCTTAATATCTAATCAATTCCTCAGTCTTAAGAGAACAGAAGAAACCCAAGAGAAAAATGTAAAAGAAAAACCACGTATCTAACCTAGTTTGTAAGAACAGAGTGTCTGATAATAACAGCACTTTTAAAATGCAACCAGGGCCTTACAGTCAAAAGAAACAGATCATCAAGTTCTCACCTCTGGGCCCTTCACCTTTTCTGCAGCAGGAAGGAGGTGCATGCACATGTTTTTATAAATGTTTTGGAAAGGAAACTTGCTTTCTGCCCAGTACAGAAAAGTTTGTGGGCATATTCAGTCCTACAGAAGCACCAAACTGTTGGCCACTCCATCTTCTCCCTGATTCATGTAGACAAGGTTGAAGTTATGTTTTAAAAAAAACAAAACACCAAAATAAAAACAAAAAACAAAACACACTTCCCCCCTACATACTGTTATTGAAGCATTAGCCCTGCTGCACAGAAAGCTAGTTCTTCTTGTCACCAGAAATGTGTTCTAGATTTAGATCTTTCACTGTGTGGATATTATTGCTCAGACATATTTTAGAAGACATCTTAGAAAATGGAACCAAAATCTGGACACACCTAGCTATCTCATGCTGAAGATGACCTAGAATGATGTCACCAGTGGTCTCTTCCATGTATCCTGATATCTGCTTTATGTTAACCTATTTCAATTATTGAATATACTAGTGCTGATTTTCCAGACTTCACTGGATACTCAAAGTTTATATATGTTAGATAATACCTTTCCCTTTCTTTGCAACTCCTATAAACCTATTACAAATTGTGAATACAAAACTCAACTGCACAATAAAAATTGAGAAGAAAGGTTATTCTAAACTAGCTAAATATTTTTGAAAAACCAACCAACCAAAACAAACAAACATATTTATTAGACTATTTTTGGAGTATTTATTTTAACAAATATGAGAGATCTAATTCTTAATAAGTTATAGAAGCTATTTTTTAAAGACAATACACCTGGTTTGGAAGGTTATTTAAATCAGCATTAACATCACACCTTCGAAGTACATTATTATACTATTTAAGGTATTAATATATGGGAGTGCAAAAAATAACAAATCTGAAGTGAGAATTAATACATTAATTCTCTCTGCACTCTTCACACACTCCTGGTTTTATAGCAGAAGCTTGAAAGCAGTATTGAAATAACAGCCATTTTATCTTCAAAAGCATCGTTATTACCATAGAAAATTCCTGACATGCTTAAATGAATAAAGGTTTTCTAAATAGCTGTGTAGCTCTTTATTGTGCTACCAACAGTATTAACTGATCAGGAACCAGTAATTGTTAATACCATAGCCAGTACTATGACTATTTCTACCCATCATGTCTAGACATTCCTCCAATAAATTATCATTGATGAACACATGAATAATCATCCCATGATCCTGGTATAACTAGTCCTGTGAAGCTCAGGATGCTTGGAGAAAAATAACCCCCAAACATAATAATCTGTGGGAGTTAATGAGATACAGGGGAATGGCAATATAGTCAAAACATTTAATTTAGCTCTCCCATTGTAATTAGGACTTGTTACTTGTCAAGTTAAGAGCTATATGTCAGAATAAATAACAACAAAAAGACTTCTAATTTTAAACAAAGCAATTTCTTACTTCCAGGTGCCTGACAGCAGGCATGTTAAAGTGTTAATCATTTTCCATTGCTCCAGCGACTGGTCTGCAGTTGAGTTGTAGATCAGTCATTAGGTCACTTGCTTTGCTAAAATACTGTGGCATCAATAACCAAGAACTTAGTAAACAGATTTCATAGTGATTAGGAAAGTAATTAGTTCAGTTTACACCTTGAAAAACAAAACATATAGAATTACTATTTTGTAACAATCAAAACAAAATAACTTAGGTGTTGTATCTGTTACTAGGCAAAGAAGTTATAAATGCATTAAAGCCTCACTAAAAGCTACATTCTCTGTTACTAGCCCAAAGTTTCTATTCAGTGGTGGTTTTCTGCAAAAATAAATTTTCTAACACAAAAAGAAACCCTAATTCAATTAGCATGACACACTCTCCTCACTTCAATATTTATCCTCTTTATGCACTCCAACAACTGTGCATCATTCAGTTAGTGATATGGAGACTGTGTACATTAAAAAGTTGTAAAAAGAAATATTTTACATACAGTATAATTCACTTCATATATATAATTCCTTTTACTCATACTTCTTATCAACGTATGTTACTATGCTTAAATACTGATTAAAAATTACTTTGATTAGTTTAGTTTTGTTAGTCATTTGCCCATTACACTGAAGCCTCAATATAAGTGGTAAGATATTGAGAATAATTGAAAATGCATGTATTTGATATTATGTCACAAAGCAAATAAATAATTTATCAAAGTTATTACATATATCCTGGTATTTAAAATTCACATCAGAAGCACCTATTAAAGATTATTTATAATCTTCATTGATAAATGTCCTTAGAGGAAAAGTATGAAACGTCTTATGTTTTTTAAAATATCGTTTACTTTTAGAAGAAGGAAAAGTATCTTCCTTTTTTCATTTTTTGACATATGAAAATATGCTGATTGCCATAATTTAAGTGTGCTTTATACATGTGCCTGTGTAGCTATCCCCGTTCTGGAACCTGCTCAAAATTCAGCCCCACTTTATTGTGGTACACAATCATGTTGAAACTTCAGGATATTTTTGTTCTCTTATTGTGTTCCTCAATATAGGCTTCTTTCTTCCTGGATTTCTCCTTCTAGAATTTCACAATAGTTATTGGGGCCACAGTATTTTATAGTTCTTAGAAATGGGAAAAAAAAATGTCCCCTGTTTCTTCAGTGATATTCTCTCTTCATTAAGTGAAACAAAAGAGCTCTGAAGTAATACAAAAAATTCTTTCCAGTCAATGTGCATATCCAGTAACTCAAAATAACTAGTACTATATGTGTTTAATAATTTACTTAGGGTCTTCTAATTTGTCTGGCCTACATCCATTCTTCCAAGTTGGTTGTTCAGAAGATATATGCTCTATCCAAACAGTAATAAGTCTGCTGACTTGATAATTGGATTGTATTAAGCAGAAGATAACATTTTGAAATACACACTAATAATAAAAAATCATCCTAGATTTCTCTCTCTTTTTTTGTTTTGGTTTGGTTTGGGTTTTTGTTGGGTTTTTTTAAGAGTATATATACTTGTGTGTATGTGTGATAGCAAAGTATGCAATTGCAATGAATCTTGATGCACAGGGGAACTAGAGAAGATGGAACCAGACTTTTCTCCATAGTGTCTGCTAATGGGCCAAGAGGCAATGAGCACAGACTGAAACGAGAGGTTCAAAACCTGATGAGGCACAGGGATCAGCTTGCTGTAGCTGAATCTGCTTTAAGGGAGGAAGATGGACTAGGTGATTTCTATTCCAACTTCAATCATTTTGTGATTCTATTCCATTAAGATAGTTAGCTGAACCATACTACAATTTGTTTTGTGGCAGTGGTAGCAGTTTGATGATTCCTCAGATATTGGAGATAAATTCATTAAAAAGCATAAGAAAAGATTGTGGAAACAGTAAGAAAAAAAAACAAACACAAACAAAACAAACCAAAAAACATAGAAGAAAAGAACTTGGAATGCTCTACATGTGTTTGCAATGGAAGTAAAAACAGATACAGGCCACTTTTTCAACTCCATAATGACTGTCCCATTCTGTCCCTCTGGCCAAACCGTATGAAGGTGTTCCATTTGATGCATCTTCACCAACCACTCCATACATCACAGAAAAGATACACCATCAACATCAGACTTAGATGGTTGTACTTGGCAGGACCCTGTCTCTTTTTTCTGGAATACATGTACTGACACACACACCACCTGTGCTTCTAGAAGTATGTAATACTAGTTCTTTGCAAGCAAATTTCTTGCTCTTCATATCTTTTATTCCACTTTTATCCATCATTTATCCCCAATGCATGACAAGCTTTCTTGGCAGAACTGAAATCAGAGATCAAAATGACACAACTGAGAAACATTAAGATACAACTTTCTAAAACTCTTTCTTTGTCATCATTGGAGAAAGTTCAGAGGAGGGACATGAAAATGATCAAAGGCCTGGAGCACCTACCCTATGAGGACAGACTGAGACAGCTGGGGCTGTTCAGCCTGGAGAAGAGATGGCCATGGGGAGATTTATAGTGGCCTTCCAGGAGGAGGCCTACAGGAAAGCTGGGGAGGGACTTTTTACGAGGGCATGGAGTGACAGAAAAAGGGACATTTTGATATCTCCTTGTCCTGAACTCACTTTTTCTCCTCTTTCATGCAATTAATGAAAACATAGTTCTCATCTTTGTTTCATCTCTGAATATCTAATTTTCATGGCTCCAAGGACCACAGGCAAAAGGTGTTGCTACTATCACTTCTTTACTTCTAACTTTCCCACTGTGAGTGAGAGGACAAGGGGTAATGGATCAACCCTGGAAGAGGGGAGATTTAGGTTAGACATTAGGAGGAAATTCTGTAGTGTGAGGATGGAGAGACACTGGAATAGGTTGCCCAGGGAAGTTGTGGAAGCCCCATCCCTGGAAATATTCAAAGGCAGGTTAGACGGAGGTCCAAGCAACCTGATCTAGTGGGAGGCATCCCTGCCCATGCAGGGGGGTTGGAACTAGATGACTTTTAATATCCCTATTTTTCACTCTGTGTCAAGGCAATATGCAACATGAGCCATATACTGGTAGTTATGGGCACAAAACTTCTCTGTTTAGGATTTCATTAGCCTAAGATGATGATTGAACACTATAGGTCTGGCTCTTCTTCCATCTCTGTTGATATGTTAATAAGTTTTCATTACAGCTTTGCATTATACCTTTTTCCCAACAAGCATTTTCTGAGCTATACATCTGAAACTCTTTTCCATGAAGAGGACTAGTATAACTTTTTTTTTTTTTTTTTTTTTTTTTTTTTTTTTTTTTTTTTTTATCCCCAGACTTAAAATTTGAAGTGTTAGTAAAACATAATGGGTTGGGGTTTTTTTGCATAGAGAAACTGGAATGCAACATACCAATTTGATTAAATAGGAATAATTTCAAATTTAGAAATACTTTTGTTTTCTTAATATTGAAAATAACTCTGCTCTATGCACAAGAACAGCCTTTCTCATTTGCTAACACTGCACTGAAAGAGATGAAAGTACTTTCTGTTTCTCACTTTTTTTCTTAGTTCTTTCTTTTCTTGAAACTAAAATGTCGCAATGGCTGATCATACAGTGTTTTTAAATTTTAATAAATGACAAGTTAGATAAAGATATGAGAGATATTAGTGAATACATTTTTTTTGTGAAACACTGATTTTCATGGTCTGTATTGGGGAGATAAGCATAAATTTTAATTTGAAGTTGATTTCAAACCATTTACATACAGAAACTTTATGTACCACAGAGAAATATTTTGCTAGTTTTCATAGGCAAATATATGTTTGCTAGATACATTTATTTATTCTGAACTACTGCATAGAGATCAAAGCCTTTTATTCCCTGTATATTCCTTATGAAATTTACTTCTTTTAAAATAGAGGAAAATATGCGTACTTGGCAGATATTGTTCATGCAAGAGGGACAAAGTTAACTTACTTCATTTTTTAACCTACTCAATCTTCAGTGCCTAACTTTTTCTCCTTTTAAGACTTCTCACACTTCATAACAACAATTTTAAACTAAATCAGACACCCAAGTTTTAATTAACACTGCATATTTTATGACAAAATATGTCAGAAATAAATGGAGGTTATTTTATGAATTAATAAAGCCTGGTTCCCTGACTCCCTTCAGACTCCTCTTTCTCTTCTGACCATGGCTACCCTGAGGAGGTAAGCAGTGCATGTGCTGGGGCTAGAGTGTGGCTTTGCTGGCTAATCAGCTGGCTGGTTATACAGGCTGACAAACCGATCTGACATCGGGCTCAGCAGAAATGGCAACAGTTACATTCATGCTGCACACGCTCAGTCATCTGGTCTCATGACAGAATTACAGAAAAAACCAAAATGTAGTAACATAAGAATTCCCCAGCTGTATGAACCTAAATAGGTCAATTGGCTTCACATTATTTGTGAGTTTTGCCTCATTATTTGTGAGTTTTGGGTTCTTGGTGGAAGGTAAAAGAGTGTGGAGGACAGTCTAAAAATCAATTAAGCAATTGCATAAGTATTTTTAGAAAGTTAATATAAAATGAAGATCAACTACAGAGTTCAGAAATAAATTTTTAAAACCTCAAATTAAAAAAACTATTCCTATGAAACAATGGTAAATTTTCTACTAGTAATTTGCATATATGAAATAACATTTCCTGGGAAGTAAATACATGTGGCAGCTATTTGAAATGGTCAGATACCATTTTTAGTGTCTGATCTATATGAAATCTCTTTAAATGAAGATTATAAAGAAACACTGAAAAATTGAACATGCCTAGTTTAATCATGCAGTAATTTACCTAGGTTTGCAGAGTAAATGAGTTAATAATTCCAAGTAACAGGACTCATTTGGGTTAATGGACACTAAATCAGATGCCAATTATGATAATTTAAATGTCAACATCATTAACCTCTTTCACTGTTGAAGGAAGGGTGAAAGAAAGTATGTAACACATTAAAAAAAAATAAATAATAAAAAATCACACAAGCTACTCCTGCAGACTGCTCCTTAAGGACAACTTTTATTGTAGATGATGAGGCTGAAGAAGAAGGAACATAATTTTAATCACCTTAATGCTCAGTTTTCCAACAGTTATAAAATACTACTTCAGCAGTGAAGGAAAAGAAAAAAAACCACAAAAAACTGAAAGTTTTAAGGAGAAAGACAAGCAGGCTCAGTCAAGAATGATTTTGTTTGTCCCAAAGAAGAGTTCAAGATTTCTCCTTGAGTAAATTATCTGTGTGGTTTCATCAACACCATCTCACTATACTCTTACAGAGACACTTTCTTCTAGTGTAGGCCAATGACAGGACAAGAAGCAGCAAGCACAAAGAGAAACACAGGAAATACATTTTTTAAACACAGGAAATCCATGATATGCATCTCAGAGCACCACATATCCCACTGAAATCTTACAGATTCTGAAACAGCTATGCCAAACAGGATTCCACATTGAGGACAAAAAAAGAAAAGAAAAAAAAAAGAAAAAAAGAAAAAAAAAAAAAGACCCACAAAACATGTATCGTTCTCTGAACTTATTTAGATGACATTTTTTAAATAATTAGTTTACAAAAAATCAGTAAACTTAATTTCACACTAAATGCAATACTAAAAAAAAAAATATTTTTTCTTGTTCAGCACACAAGATTTAAGTGACAGATGCTGAATTTTATTTAGTTACTTTTCAACACACATATGTGGATTAAACCTTCATGGCATTTATTAAAATGTCTTTTTAAGTATGAAGTGAAGGACTACTTCATATAACTGGAATGACTGAAACAAAAAATTTGAAACATGATCCAAAGACATGGACTTCTGTGAGTTTGGGAGTAGCTGCCTAATTTCTTGCTTATTTTGCAACAATATACATAGAAAATGGAAATAAAAATAAAAAACAATTACATGTTTTTACCAAAAATGAAAATGCTCATTTAAAGCAACACTGAAAAAAATATTGTATTCTCTTTATAAAAAGGCGAATAAAAATAAGAATAACAATTAAAATATTTAATGGTGCATAGATAAGAAAATTCCGTTTTCAATTTCTCCCAATTCAAGGAAAAAAACCTACATTGCATTCCAAATAATAAAAAAATCTGCTTATTGGATGATAATTTTTTATTTTTTTACCTTTGCCTATGTATGTATATATTTGCTTTGCCTTGATAACTAAAACTCAGAAGTGTTAATGAACAAGAATATGCTTCATTTTTATATCCTAAGAAGATAAACATAATAATAATTTCAGCTTAAATTCTGGAAGTACTTCAGCTTAGTCATGGAAGTACTGAAGAAACTTTCCAGAAATCATCACTAATGCCTATAATACAATGAAAGCCTCAACCAAACCACCACCAGTTAAAAACAAATATTTGGCTGAACATTTATGTTACATCACTGAAATTCCAACTTGTTCTAAAATGGTGACTGAATAATTTGCTCAGATAAACTACTAATATGCAACACCTGTCTCTACTCAGATTTTATTTTTTTGGATGAACCACTTAATTGCCACTACAATTGACAGAAAGTTAACTCCTTGAATTTTTCTCAATTTATAACATGATTTTTGGTTCTCACTGGATCATTCTGTGTGCAGATGTACTAAAGGTAGAATTTCTGATTTCATCAAAATAAGAATTAAAGAAAAAGACACTTGTATTTTGGAATAAGAATATTATTCACAGAGTAAATGAGAGGTATTTAATCAGCAAAACATCCATATGTAATCAAGCCCTTAAAATTTGATTGTTGGGTCTACTGGAATGGATATGATCACACTTCAATGCTGCTACTAACTGAAGTTAATTCCTAATTGATTTTTATTGAATTATATTGGGTTTTTTTATATTTGGTAATGTACTGTCTTTGTTTTATGTTTGCTTACACAACTGGTATTTACCAGCTTTAGTACCAATATTCAGACCTGTCTTGAAAATTTTCAGGCGGTTAAATTGTTTTTCCTTTCCTGTATCTACCTCCTTTTATGAAAGGTACTACCTTCAGTTGTGTGTTATAAACAAAATAAAATTAGGAAACCATAAAGATAATGAAAACATGAAAGAATTCATATAGAATATAATGACAACATATCTAAGAAAACAATTGTAACCCAGACTGCCTAACACATACACAGTTGGTACTGATATTCTGCCACACCCTCATAACCAGGAGTTACATTCCAATTCATATGTACAAGATACTGTTGCTGTCCCTGCGGAAGTAACAGTAACTACAAATTCCCCTAGTAAAATCCATCCGACATTACAGCTTCAGAGTGGGAGACATTCACTTCAAAGAAGACTGTTAACTATTTAGGAAGAAAAAAAAACAGACAATATATGGTAGAAATGTCCCTGGGAAAAAATAAAAATAATAATTAAAAAAATGCTGATAAACAACTGAATCTCTGCCACCACACATACTTTGTTACTTCCACTAATGTCTGGTCAGCTATCAGTTGCTAATATCCTTAGTTATATAAATATCTTGAGAGTGAAAGGCAGTTCCACTAGGGACTGAAAAAGCTGAACCAGGAAATTTCTTGTGTAGGTCATCTGGTCCAACTGCCTGCTCAAGCTGTCTCACTTACTGCTTTCCTTCAGTAAGATTTCTTTATGGTAAAATTCCCAAATCAACTTGGACTACCCCATCACATCCACACATTAAGTTGCAAGAGTCCATAACCAAAATAGCTTGTAATGGCTCACCTGGCACCTGGGCAACTGAAGACTGAGTACCAACAATAGCACTGAATAAAATTCAGAAGCACAAGGATTGTTTTAGCAGACATCATGTTTTTCTTCTGCGAGTAATAAAACTGTGCAGAAAGTAGCACACACTGTCCTAGGATGGATCTTCCCTTCCTTTTTAAAATTTGTTTTACAGACACAGTTGCTATTGAAGTTTTACATTTGCTTTAATGGAATGCTAAAAAGATTGTGTGCTTATTAAAGGTATCTCTTTTGATGCCCCAGACATGTAATAGAACATGGCATTCTTTCTGATCCAAAACCATATAAGTAACTTTTCTAGTTCTAGAAGTGAGGTCTAACTGAGAAAAAAAAAAAAAAGTTATCTTGATCCTTTTATGTAAAAAAAGAAAAAAATTAACTACATAGAATACAGTTCTTGGCATGTTGTTCAAGCTCATCACTCCCATTTAAAAATAAAAAAGAAGTATTGGTCTGCTACTGTAGGTGTTAATAATGGCGTGTTTCCTTGACAGAAAACAAAGCATTATTAAAAATATTAAGTGTAGCTCATGTATGCTCAGCAAAGCTGCAGCATGGAACACAGCAAACGTGTGGTAAAATGTAATTACCATGTGAACAGTGATGGCTGGCAATTTTGCAGACTTAAATATTTAACACATGGATAGCAGAGAGAGTTCTTCCACTGAATCCATCAAAGAAGGTTTCACTAACACAAGTAATGTGAATAAACACTTTGGAATTTGTGTTACTTGTTAAAGAGTCATTTTGTCTCCAAGTCAAATGCTATCCACTAAAATATTCACATTGGTAAGAATTCATCAGCCTATGCTTAATATCTGTAAGACTGTAATTTCCAGGATAATTTGCTTATTTCAAGGACACTCATTCCATATCCAATAATCCTGATTAGGAGAACTAAAGTTACTTGAAACTCTGGTACAAAAGAAAACCCAACCGATTAATTACATCAAAAATGACCTTGGTATTATAGATACATTCACTACCCTCTGTGACATTCAGATAAAGTTGGCTGCATTGCGTATCAAATACTGTGGTAGTCTGAAATGTACAATCATAAATTTACAGCTGTTTGTATATTTCCTGACTGGTTTGCTAGACAAAACTAGGTGCTTATTGCTTCCAACACCACTATGCATAAACACGCTCTGATAAGAATATATCAGACACCATTTACAGTGAGAAGACTCTATCCAGTCAGTGAGAATCCCCAAAGGAGAAAGAACAGATTACCAGAAATCATTCTTGCTGCTATAGAGAACCCAAAGGTAATTGTCTTGTGGACAAGAATTACCAGCATCTTATGCAGCAATATATTCCCCTATATATGCAAGATTTTAAAGTCATTCTAGAGAAAACTAATAATCACAGAAATATGTTCCAACAAAATCACTCTATAGGTTTTAAAATATGTATTAAAAGGTTACCAGTCCCCACTGAGTTCCTCAAAAACAGAGGCAGAAACAACTTGGGAAAAGAGAAGAATAAGGCATACAACTGTTAGCCTACTTCTGATATATAACTCATGTCAGTTTTCTGCCGATGCTCTCATATAATTAATTTTAAAAAAAAAAAAAAAAAAAAAAAAAGCTTTGGTTACATAAATTTATACCTTTCCTCACACAGATGTGACTGTTTTGTCCTGTGTTCTACTTGATTCATTTCACTGAAGCTCACCTGTCTGTTGCTATATGCTATGATCATAGAATCATAGAATGGCCAGGGTTAGAAAGGACTTCTAAAGGTCATCTAGTCTAAATCCCCTACAATAAGTAGGGACATCTCCAACTAGAATAGGATACTATGAGCCCTGTCAAGCCTGACCTTGACAGGCCTGTTGCCAGGGATGGGACCTCCACCACCTGTCCAGTGATCCACCACCTTCATATTTCCTAATGTCCAACCTAAATCTACCCTTCTATAGCTTAAAACCATCAACCCTTGTCCTATTGTTACATGCCCCAGTGAATAGGTCTTCCCCAGTCTTCTTATAGGCTCTTTCCAGGTGTTGGAAGGTTGCTATAAAGTCCCCCCAGAGTCTTCTCCAGGCTGAACAACCCCAACTCCCTCAGCCTCTCTTCTTAAGAGAAGTGCTCCAGCCCTCTGATCATTTTCATTGCCCTCTGGACATGCTCCGACAGGTCCATACCCTTCTTCTGTTGGGGGCTCCAGAGCTGGATGCAGTAACCCAGGTGAGGTCTTACCAGGGCAAAGTAGAGGGGCAGAATCACACTCCTCAATCTTCTGGCCACACTTCTTTTGATGCACTTAGATGCACTTGGCCCTCTGGGCTGCAACTGCACATTGGTGGCTCATGTCCAGCCTTTGATCCACTAGTACCCCCAGGTCTTTTCCACAGAGCTGCTCTCTACCATGTCTTCTGCCAGCCTGTATATCATATCTCTGGTTGCCCCAGCCCAGGTACAGGACCCTGCACTTGGCCTTGTTGACTTTATGAAGTTCGCCTGGGCCCACTTCTCCATCTTGTCCAGGTAAAATGTTGCTACATGCCAGATGGTATTCTGTTTCCCTTTTTCTTACCATTGTGAGCATTCTTTTATTTATTTTTTTCCTACCTGTTATTTTCTTCCACATAGGTTCTTGGCAATGTTAAGGAATCATAACATTTTTACAGCCATTTATATTTAATTTTTTGTTGTTTTGTTTGTTTGTTTGTTTTTTACAGTCAGTAACCACTAATGAATTTTCGTACTCTCTATCTTTAAAAACAGTATAAGGTCTTCCTCTCTTTCTTCCTCTTGCCTTTCATTTTTTAAAGGCTCAAAAGCAAATTCCCTTCCTTTCTTCTTTGGATTTGTATCTGTTACTGCTTGTCTTTTAAAGGCTTTTGTCTAGGCTAGGTCTGACATTTCTCCCTGACAGTAATACACAAAATTAGTAAATATTTCTCATGCCCTCAGCAAACGTTCTTCTGTCTGTTTAGATCACACTAACCCCATAATAGAGTGTCTAAATTTTAACCTACAACCAAACTGAACATTATCAGTCACTTCTGGAGAGAGAGAACTTGCTTCTATTTCCTCAAGGGCAAAGTTCAGAAATTACTGGGCTAATTGATCAAGACAATCTTTAAATGCATGGCCACCAGTATTTTGGCACTAAGAATGTATTCAGACAAACAAACAAAACCCCAACAAAACTCCCACAACAAACAAACAAACAAACAAAAATCCACAAAAAAACTCTAACAAACAAACCACCCAAAGGACTTTTACAGCACTGCATGCCACCTTCTAATATATTCACAGAATCACACTGTACTGTCAGAGTTGGAAAGAATGTCTAGAGACCATTTAGTCCAAATCCATCACTACAGCAGGATCACCTAGAGCACATTACTCAGGACTGCATTCAGGAGAGTTTTGAATATCTACAGACAAGGGAACTCCACAACCTCTCTGGGTGGCCTGTTCAGTGCTCTGTCACTCTTACCATAAAGAAGTTTCTCTTCATATTTAAATGGATATTCCTGTGTTCCAGCTAATGCCTGTTACCTTCCGTCCTGTCATTGGGAACTGCTGAAAAGAGTCTGGCTCCATCCTCCTTGCACCCATCTTTCAGATACTTATAGGTATTGATAAGGTTCTCAGCCTTCTCTTCTCCAGGTTAAAGAGCCCTATCTCTCTCAGCCTTTCCTCTTAAGAGAGATGCTCCAGGCCCCTATACTTTTTCATAGCCCTCCACTGAACTCTATAGTAGTTCCTATCTCTCTTGAACTGCGGAGTGCAGAACTGGATGCAGGATTCCAGATGTGGCTTCACCAAGGCAGAGTAAAGGGGGAGGATGACCACTCAGCCTCTTGGCCATACCTTGCCTTATGCAACCCAGGATTCCATTGGCCTTCTTGGAGACGAGGGCACCTTGCTGGCTCATGGATAATAGACTGTTTACCAGGAATCCCAGATCCTTCCTTCTCCTCAGAAAGTTTTTCCAGCAGGCCTACCCCTAACTTGTACAAATGCATGGGCTTGTTTTTCCATAGGTGCAAGACGTTATGTTTGTCCTTCTTGAACTTCATTAGGTTCTTCTCTGCCCAGCTTTCCAGCCTGTCCAGGTCATCCTGGATAGCAGCACAGCCCTCTGAAGTGTCCATTACTCCTCCCAGTTTTGTATCATTGGCAAACTTGCTGACGATACACTCTGTCCCCTCATCCAGGTCTTTGATGAATATGTTGAACATGACCAGATCAAGTATTGACCTCTGGGAGTCTGCTGGCTCCAGTCCTCCAACTTGACCCTGCTCCATTAATCACAACCCTCTCAGTTCTGTCACACAGCCAGCTCTCAATCCACCTCATTTTCCACTCATCTAGTCCACACTTCTTGAGTTTCCTAATGAAGATCTAATGGGCAACAGGATCAAAAACCTTTCTGAAGTCAAGGTAGATGACATCTGCTTCTCTCCCTTCATCCAGCCAACCAGTTATGACACCATAGAAGGCTAGCATATTCATCAAACATGATTTATCCTTGGTAAATCCATGTTGACTGATCCCAAAAACTTCTTGTTTGTCAACACGTTTAGAGATTTCATCCAGAATGAGTAGCTCCATCACCTTTCCACGGACAGAAGTGGGACTAAACAGCCTGTAGTTTCCTGGGTCATCCTTCTTGTACTTTCTGAAGACTCAAGTGATGCTGGCCCTCCTCCAGTCCTCAGGCACCTCTCCTGTTCTCCATGACATTTCAAAGATGATGGAGAGTGACCCAGCAATAGCATCTGCCATTTCTCTCAGCACTTGTGGGTGCATCTTATCAGGTCCCATGGATTTATGGATGTCCAGTTTGGTCAAGTAGTCTCTAACCTGGTCTTCCTCTTCTGAGGGAAATTCTTCTTCTCTCCAGACCTTTCCCCTTACCTTCCCAGTCTGGGATTCATGACAGACAACTTTAGCAGTGACGACTGAAGCAAAGATGGACTCTATCTTCTCTGTGTGTTCAGCCACTAGAGTGCCCTCTTCATTCACCAGTGGGCCTACACTTTCCCTAGTCTTCCTTTTTCTATAGATATACTGAAAAAAACACTTACTGTTGTCTTGAACCACAGTGGCCAGGTGACTTCTGCTTGTGTTTTGGCCTTTCTAATTTTCCCCCTGCATAGTTTTGCTACATCTTGTTATTCCTCATAACTTGCCATTCTCCTTTTCCAAAGGCCATAAACTTTCCTTTTGTTTCTGAGGTCCAGCCAAAGCTCTCTTTTCAGCCAGACTTGTCTTCTTCCCTGTCAGCTCGTCTTTCAGTACCTGGTAATGGCCTGTTCTTGTGCCTTTAAGAGTTTTTCCTTGAAGTACGACCAGCCTTCCTGGGCTCCTTCGCCCTTCAGGACTGTCTCCCAAGAGACACTATCAACCATGCTCCTAAACAGGCCAAGGTCTGGCCTTTGGAAGTCCAAGGTGGCAGTTCTGCTGGCTCCCCCCTTGCTTCTCCAAGAATTGAGAAATCTATCATTTTGTGATCACTCTGCCCAAGATGATCTCCAACCTTTATATCCCCCATACGATCTTCTCTGTTAAAAAGCAGCAGGTCCAGCAGGGCACTTTCTCTAGTTGACTCCCTCACCAGCTGTGTCAGGAAGTTGTCTTCACACTCCAGGAACTTCCAGGATTGTTCCCTCTCTGCTGTGTTATATTTCCAGCAGATATCTGACAAGTTTAAGTCCCCCATGAGAACAAGGGCTAGAAATTATGAGACATCTGCCAGCTGCTTACATATTTCATCAGCCTCTACACCCTGTTTTGGGGATCTGTGACAAACTCCCACCATGATGTCTGCTTTATTGGCCTGACTGCCTTGTTCTCTGGGTGAACTAAACAGAAAACTCAGATCTGACAATCTCAGTAAGCAAGGAAGTCCAAAGCTTAACTTAACATCAGAGTTTTACTGATTTTATTAAGCTCTGGTACAAGATTATTTGTATTTGTAGCAATCTATTAGAATAATAGAGTCATTTAGGTTGGAAAAGACCCTCAAGATCATTTGGTCCAACTGTCAACCCAATCCTACCAATCTATTCTTTTATCTTACTTTTCCTGCATTATACACAAATTATAAAAAAAAAAAATAATAAAAAAAATACAAAATGCAAACCATGTTCTTCTGTTTTTCCTGAACTTGTAAGAAATAAACCTGACAACTGTTTGGTAATTTTGTGCCTTGTTTTACAGTAAATTGCACCCTTCTCCTGGAGCTGAGTTGCCTGCTCCCTGCAGTGTGAATGATGATTTACTATTTGCTATTGTAATATACAACACAGGGAGACATTGTCAGAAATCTTAGGAAGTGCAATTTTTTTTCAACTAATTTTATGGTATTTGTTACTGTGGCTGAGCAAAGGCAGAAAAGAGATTTTGCCAGTGTTCAAAAGCGTGATGTAGAGAATCCCTGAGATACCAACAATAACAAAAATTCCAATTTATAGCTGTCACACATGAGGAGATAGGTTGGGAATCTGGCAACTTTAAGCATTATTACACCTGGTTGTAAAAACTGTTGGAAGAGCTCTTTGCTTGCTGGTCAACAAATTCACTATTTCTCTACAACAGCCACAGGGCAGTGTCACACACATAATTTTACAAAAAACCCTGCAGATATAATGCAGAAACAAGATCAGCTTGTTTTCCATGATATTGTCATTAGTCTACAGAAGAAAAAGAACTGAGAATTTTAGCCTAGTGTGTTTCTTTTCATTAAAACAAACATGGACCTTTTCCAAAATATGAAAAATAACTTTGACATGCATATGTTGTTTCCTACTAATTGTGAACTTAGTAAAAACCACATAATATTATCTAAATACAAATTTTTGAAAATACACCTAATGTGAGACAAAGGCTATGATGGTTTCAAAGTATCTCTGAAAGGAATGTCTGGAAGAATTTCTGTTGACACACTACTAAAAATATGTATAGTTCTTTTACCAAAGAATCCTAGAATAACATGTTGAAAAGGAGCTCAAGGATCAACTGATCGAAAATATGTTGGAAATAGCATGGTCTAGGCAAGATGGCCGAACAACATGTCCAGCTGAATCTTAAAAAGGGTGGATTAAATGTAGCTGAACTTCTAAACAACATAATTATTAAAAAGAATTGGTTAAAGAGGCTGGTCGAATATGAGAGATTTATCTTATCAAAGAATAGAATCATGCCATGACCTTTAAAGGTCATCTAGTCCAATCTTCCCTGCAATGAGCAGGGAATTCAACTAGATCATGTTGCTCAGAGTCCCATTCAACCTGACCTGGAATGTAAGCACGGATGGGAAGTCTACAACCTCTTCAGGCAATCTGATACAATGTTTCACCACCCTCTTAAGAAAAGGAAATTCTGCCTTACATCTAGTCTGAATCTACCCTCTTTCAGTTTAAAACCATTACTCTTTGTCTGATCACTACAGGCCCCACTAAAAACTTTGTCTCCATCTTTCTTGTTATCCCTGTTTAGGTACTGAAAGGTCACAATAAGAAGTCCTCAGAGCTTTCTCTTCCCCAGGCTGAACAACCCCAGCTCTCTCAGTTTTTTTTTTCATAGGAGATGTTCCAACCCTCTGATCATTTTTGTGGCCCTCCTATGGACTTGCTCTAACAAGTTCTTGTCTCTTTTCTGCTGGAAACCTCAGAGCTGGACACAATACTGCAGGTGGGGTCTCAGCAGGGCAAACTAGAGGGACAGACTCACCTCCCACAACATACTGGCTGTGCTTCTTCTGATGCAGTGCAGGGTACAGTTGGCTTTCTGGGCTGTAGAAGTACATTGTCAGCTCTTGTCCAGCTTTTCATCCACTGAAAACACCCAGGTCCTTCTCTGTAGGGCTGCTCTTAATCCCTCAGATGGTATTGATACTGAGGTTTGCCTGACCCATGGGCATGACCTTGCATTTGGTGTTTTTTCACCTCATGAGGCTGACATGGATCACTTCTTCAGCTAGTCTAGGTCTCTCTGGCATCTCCCATCCCTCAGGCATGTCAACTGCACCACTTATCTTGGTGTCATTCAGCTTGGTTTTCTTTGGGCAAATAAATATGATAGGCAGCATCACTGTATATGGGATAGAAATGTCTTTGTTTTCCATATAGTGTACACATTTTACTAAGCTTTCATCGAAGCACCATGTTATAGTTTAAGGGTATTATTTTGGCAGATGATCTAGGCTTCTGCTAGACTTTAATTCCCCCACCCCTCACTGCTTGTTTTTTTCCTTTGTTTGGTGGGGTTTTTTTGTGAAGCTTTTATTGTATCTACAAGGTTACAATGGCAGATGATTGGATTTGCATCTTCTACAAAATAAATACTTTACTAGAATACAATCAAATTACAGCAGAATTCAAGGAAAGTAAACTGAAAAAAATAATACATTGAAACTACAATCCCTTGAAATAAATTCTTAACATCTTCAATGGAAAGAATTACATTGTCATTTCTACACCTGCTTTCATCTTCTCTCTGGGGTTCTTCCTGCTGTGAACACCCTAAAGGCTTTTTCTCTTCTGAGTATGTAGATCTCTCTTTAAGCTGTCATCTTAAGCACTTAACATTCTGTGCACTTGGGTGCACTTACAATTTGCTTTTTGCTGTAGCTATAAATAATATTAAGTGAATGTCTAGTGTCTAGGTGCCTTATCCACACATATGCAATGGGATCAGCAGATTTTGGAAAACATTTATCAATATAACATTTGGATTTTTCACTCTGCTCTCTTTTGGAAAAGCAAGTGCTGCTACAAATGGTTTTCTCTAGACAAAGTGGTATTCAATTAGTTCAATTACTTTAGGCTATAACAGTTGTACTAAACATCATTCATTTTGTTAAATTAATACTGAATGCTCTTAACATCTTAAATAGAGATATTATAATTCACTGCTTAGAGATTTGTGAGTAAATATAAAAAGTGAACGAATGGATATGGCTAATTTATTAAAAGCAAGCAAAAATCTACACAGCTTGCTAAACTGATAAAATTTTATTTTAAGCTCAATAATTCTGTTGTAGTTAGACTACATATCGTGTAATGTAACATAATAAGATGTTAATGATTAACATACTAAAAAAAGAAAAAAGACGAGTAAAGAGGAGCTTTGTCTTTTCTGTTAGTTTCAAAATGATAAAATGTAAAAATGTAGAACATGTTGCTTGCTGTGGAGCAACAGAACACAGAATCATTTGCAAGAGCATTTCAGAATTTTCTGAAGCGTAGAGGAAGATGAAATCCGTTCAAGATATATATGTGTTGCAAGGAGGAGAAGAGAAGAAATCTAAGAATTAAGTCAGAAGCCTTTGGTTCTATACCCTGTCTAAATTTGAATTACTATGTACCTGAATTGACATCCCTCCTACCTCTTGAGATACCATGAGCTATTCTGCAAAATGTAAATTATAAGCATGTTTTTTCAATACTGAAGTTTAAATAAGGTTATGGAAATCCCTGTCTTAAAATAAATAATTCCCTAAGTTAGTCTATCTCATTTAGGCACAAGATGTTACCATCTTTACTCAGATGGTAGCACCCTATGTCTAGGAATGTGCCTTATGAAGTCAACCAATCTCTGCTGAGTCTCTGTAATAGAAAAAAAAAAAAAACAAAAAACAGAACAACAAAACAAAAACATATAAGCTTTAATCAAATGTTTTGCCCGGTGGAATATTTGCAGATGTTTCTGTAATACAAAAACTAGTCTGTGTTTTGAATGGTGTTTTTAAAAAATGCCTCCCACAAACAACTTTCATTTACAAAATAAAGTCATTTTCTCCTGGGAAGAAGCAAGACTTTTTGGAGTCTCAGTATTGCTGTTTAATTGTTTGTAAAGATTACAGGACCTGAAGGAGAATGAGATTTCTGTTCTCCCAAAATATGACACCCGCACCAGCAAAAAAAAGAGTAAAGATCAATATTATTGAATATAGAAAAAAATAGCTGACACTGCCTCCTGTCCCCAAAGGAATAAATAAGGTTCTTATTTTAAGTTGGTCTGTTTTTTTGTTGGTTTGGTTTTTTTGTTTTGTTATTTTGTTTTTTGTTTTTTTTTGTGTGTGTTTGGTTGGTTGGTTTGGGTTTTTTGTTGGTTTAGTTTGGTTTTTGTTGTTTGTTTTTCTCCAGATTTAAATCCATCAAATAAATATATCAGTTCAGTTTAAAATCTTTTTATTTTCCTGCACCTAGGGAGGAATAACCCCATGCATCAATATAGGTTAGGGGTTAACCAGATAGAAAGCATACATGAGAAGGATCTTCGAGTCCTGGTGGATAGTAAATTATCCATGAGCCAGCAATATGACCTGGTGGCAAAGAAGGTAAATAGTATCTTGGGATGCATAAGGAAGAGTCTGGCTGGTAGATCAAGGGAGGTCATCCTCCCTTTCAATATTGACCTAGTGAGGTTACATCTGGAATACTGTGTCCAGTTCTGGGCTACCCAGTTCAAGAGAGCCAGGGAAGTACTAGAGAGAGTCCAGTGGAGGTCTATGAAGATGCCTGAGGGATTGGAGCATCTCTCATATGAGTAAAGGTTTAGAAACCTAGTACTGTTTAGCCTGGAGAGGAAAAGACTGAGAGAAGACTTTATCAATGTCTATAAATATCTAAAGGGTGGGTGTGAGGAGGATGGAAACAGACTTTTTTCAGTAGTGCCCAGTGACAAGACAAGGAGCAATAGGTACAAGCTCAAACACAAGAAAAAATTCTCTGCAGGGTAGGAGAAAAAGCACTGCAACAAGCAGTCAAGGGACATTGTGGAGTCTCCTTCTCTGGAGATATTAAAAATGTGCCTGGATGCAATCCTGTGTAATATGCTCTAGGTAATCCTGCTTTAGCCAGGGGGATGGGCTAGACCATCTCTAGAGGTCCCTTCCAATTCTGTGATTCTGTAAATATTTATTTAATTATATGCTTAAAAACTGCAAAAGCCCAAGTTGAAGAAGTCCTAATAGGCAGAATACTAAATAGCAAAAATCATGTTGTATTACTGTGACAGTTTGGACATCTGCTCTATCTACCCAACCCCACCTGGAATGGCAAATCAGGAAAAGGAAAGGAGATCCATGGGTTTAAGTTGTCCTGGTTTCAGTCAGGAAGGAACACATTTTATTTTTACTGTTTTTTTGTATTGTTTTTTTTTTTCTTCAGTGAGCTCTCCTTTAACTAGCAGCAAGTTTTCCAGCCAGTGGATTGATAATGCTGGAGTGTTTACGTTACTACTGGGACACCAATGTCTCTTTGCTCTGCTTATTGAATCTGCAGCCTCAGATGCTACAGGATTAGAAGAGTTGTATCTGTAACTTCCGTAGGGAGTAAGGGATCACCGAAATCAAGCCCCTTTCTTCTTCTTCCCTTCTCTTCCATTCATGGCCAGTATCCAGAGAGGACTCTGTCTATCCATCACCACTCATCCCTAAGCTCGTGCATTCCTGACTCTCATAACTCTCCTCTCAGCTCCTGTCTGCTCTGCTGCTCTCTCCAGCAGGGCTCTGGGACATTTCAGAACTGCTCACAGCTCAGGAGATGCTGTGGGAGTTGCTGGGGATGGCAACAGGGTTTTGTACATTCCTGAACACATTTGTATAAATTGTACAGATTATATTTTATCATTAGTATTTAATTAAAGCTGTCTAGCTTAGTTTTCAATACAGAAAATCTCTCTCCCTCATTGTCTCCCTCCTTTCCCTACCTGGGGGGAAGGGCATCAAGAGTATTAGTGTCACTGGTCTAGTTGCCAGTCCTGAGTCAAACCATGACAGATGTGAAAAAAGGTGTAATAGGATAATAATAACAAACTAATATTAATTCCAATATAAATATAAGGTACAAAATTCTACTCAGCTCTAGAGAGTAGTTGCAAGCTGTTAGCCTCTAGCAGTGAAGGCTGAATGCCCAGCAAAATGAGCATCACAGCTCCAGCAATAATGCAATGGAGTGGGCCTCAAGTATGGGCCAACTGGCAAGACACTCTAAGGAAGGCAGCCATGGTAGAAGCCCCTTAATATCTCCACAAACTTCCCAAATTAAAGTGAGGTTGAAGTTTATGATATGGAATACAATGGTTGGCCAGTCTGGGTCAGCTGCCCTGGGCTTTGCCCCTCTAATTCCCCTGCATCAGCATGGTTCAAAACTACCCTCAACCTTGGTCACTACAGAAACCTGTATACTAGAGCATCTTACCTCTATTGTTATCACAGAATTGGACTCAGTGGTCTCTCAAAAATACTGCTTCTCTGAGTAGAAAATATATTTCAGAGTAGCGCTGATGTTAATAACAAAAAGCTTTTAATAATGCTTTCAGTAGCATAGAATCATAGAATGGTTAGAGTTGGAAGGGACCTTAAAGATCATCACGTTCCAACTCTCCTGCATTGGCAGGGACATCTCTCACTAGATCAGGCTGCTCAGAGCCCCATCTAACCTGGCCTTGAACACTACCATCCACAACTTCTCTGTGCAGCCTGTTCCAGTATCTCACTACTCTCAAACTGAAGAATTTCCTTCTGATCTCTAACCTAAATCTCTCTTCTTTCAGTTCAAAACCATTACCCCTTGTCCTCTCACAACTAGCCCTTGTAACAAGTTCCTTCCCAGCTTTCCTGAAGGTCACTTCAGGTACTGGAAAGCTCCTATGAGGTCCCCCTGAGCCGTCTCTTTTTCAGGCTGAACAACCCCAACTCTCTCAGCCTGTTCTCATAAGAGAGGTGCTCAGCCCTCAGATCAGTATGTTATTACTCAAATACTCTCACTTTGATCTTTGTAAAAATTCAATAATAAATTTATGTTAATCATCCTAGCTATACTTTTGAGGGAGCTTGAGGTCCAGGTGTGATGGTGCAGAACCCCTGGTTGAAGTAGCCACATTGCAATGTCAACACTAAGCAACATTGTTCTTGCTTTAGTTACAAGTGCAGTGGGCCAAACATTTTTCTTGTTTCAATAGCAAGTGCAGTAGGCTGAGATTATCTGGTGCTTTCTGACCTTGTCTATTGGAGCAGCAAGTTGAAACAATTGGGTACTTTCTAGTCCAAGTGCACATACAGGAATTTGGAGAGATCAGGCACTCCCTAACAACACTTGAAATTCTGTTGTTTGTGAAATTTATCTGAAAACCCTCCTTCCCAGGTCACAAGCACACAATTAAAGTTGCTAAAGATGACCTAATTCGAATTATGATCATCATGGAAAGGTACTGAACAATGTCAATCATCCCATGACCCTACAAATATTGGTCCTGAAAGAGGAAGCCCTTTGGAGCTCTCTGAGATTGCAGCAAGCTGCTACTCCATGTCTCATGAAGGAAGTCAATCTGTCTGACTGAAAATAGTAACCTGGTTTTGTGCAGTTCAAGGATCTTCAGGTATCAAAACTCAGTATCTTAACATTGGTTAACCTCTATATGTGTGTGTGTGCTCACATAGAAGTTCGGATATTTTGTTAGGTCTTTAGTTGAACCACTGTATTTGATTATAACAAATACTTTATTATTGAATAAGTATTGCTAGAAAATAATACTATCAGTTCTGTGATTTGTTTTAATAGTGTCAATCAACTTCAATTTGCTATTATTTCATATCACATCAGACCCATAATTGTGTTAAAGCACTACACTAAAATCCCTACACCTGAACCTTTTAGTCACAAACCGTTGACCAAGTCTGGGACTACGAGTGGATTCAGCCCCACCTAGACTACTCTCTGAGAAGGAGTTTTGAAAGCAAGGGGGTCCACTCTGAAGCTTGTAACTCAATGGGAAGGTTTTCCTCATTCTTTTCCCTAATCCCTGTGCAAATCATTCCAAATCATTCCATGGAGTCCTGACTCCATCTCCCCTATCTCTGTGTAAATAATTCTAACACAAATCCTACCCCTTCACATTCCTTCCACATGGTAATAGAGTGAACCATGTTAAGTAGCACTTTCATAAATCAGTATTAAAATCACCTTTTTCTGACACCTTTTTTGGTGATTTGTATGTGACTTTAAGGTTAAGATCACATATTGATTTTTTACTTGACCAGGATTGCTAAGTAGGTTTAATATCTGTGTTTATTTCAGATTATACATTCATGTGTAACTGCAAAAAAAAAACAACAACAAACAAACAAACAAACAATAAAACCACAACAATTCCCTGGAATTGTTTGCTGATTTTATTGACAGACCAATATTGTGAAAAAAATGAGGATGAGAAAAGTGTCTCTCATAAGAAGCAACAGGGAAACAGGCTCTCATGAAGCAGACAAATGGTGACATTCTGGAAATGTATCCATATAAACAAATTTCTCTGCAGTAACCTAACAAAACAGATAAGCACTGTAGGATGTAAGTATAAAACAGTCTTTAACAGACAAAAGGTATTATGTACAGAATCCAATTAATCTTATTTTCATTTAACTCTGACAATTTGTGCACAAAGAGCGATGTTAATTTTATGTAATAATTCAGCTTCTCCTATATGATAATATATTTATTTCTTTTCAGTCTTACTTAAAATTGCCACATAGGAGTTTAAAACCAAAGAAATTTTAAAAATCCTTGTTAATCCCATATGAAATAAAACAAAAGAAGTGTGGTTATCTCCACAGAAGACTTTTTATGCAGATAAGAAAAAAGTTATTACTTCTCAAAGTTAGCCTTCTTTAGAAAATAACTAATAGTATATCTTGTCAATTATTGGCACAAAATTTGCAGATACATGAAATTTTAGTCTGGGAAGTCTGCCCTCAGTAAACACATTTAACACATGGACATGGTTTTCTGCATGCTTATGCTAACAGCCATCTGCTACATAGGCTCTCTTCCCATTCGCAAGCTCATTGGAAATTTTCCTGAGAGTATCCATGGCAAGTAACAAGAATAATAAACCAAGGCTTTCCCCTCCTACCAGTTCTATCAGATTTTTTTTATTTTTTTTTATTTTTTTTAATAGACAGCTGACACAAGTACCAGTTACCACACTGGGGAATTAAGTTTTAGAGTGTAATATCTGAAAAGTAGAAAAACATGTAATGAGAAATGAAAGTCCTTCTACCAGTAAACTTTGTTGTAGCAAGTACTGTAGGGAATAACAGTAATCACTTTTGGTGAGAAGAGATAGAAATAAGAAAGTATAAAGATGATAGGGTACTCTCTGCAAGTTAAATCATATGGCAGAAAATAACATTAGAAAATAAACTTTATTCTAGAGCTGAGTTATGCTCTACAGAGAAAATATCTGAGTGTTTCCATAAACGAATTTGCTATTCTGAATTCCTTCATATCTTTGTGTTCAACCTGAGATTGGCTAACAGATTCCCAAATAACTTAATTTTGAGAGCACTGAGGAAGAAGGCATTACTAATTTTAATACTTTGACAGCTTATATAAATCACTGTCTGATTCTGGGAGTTAAAACAGGGGCCGGAGTGTGTCAGTATTTACCGAATCCCCGACCCTGGAAGAAACATAGAAAGCCTGGAGAAAGGAAGACTCTCCACTCTAGTCCTCAGTCACCTCTCTCTTGTTCTCCATGACATTTCAAAGATGATGGAGAGTGACCCAGCCATAACATCTGCCAGTTCTCTCAGAACTTGTGGGTACATTCCATCAGGGCCCATGGATTTATGGATGTCCAGTTTGGCTAACTGGCCTCTAACCTCGTACTTATCTATTAAGGGAAATTCTTCCTCTCTCCAGACCTTATCTCTTACCTCCAGAGTCCAGGATTCATGAGGGTTGTTTTTAGCAGTGAACACTGAAGCAAAGAAGTCACTGAATAATTCCACCTTCTCTGTGTCTTCCACCACTAGGGCACCCCCTTCATTAATCATCAGGCCTACATTTTCCCTAGTCTTCCTTTTTTTATTGATTTACTGAAGGAAACCCTTATTGTTATTCCCAATTTCCCTTGCCAGATTTAATTTCAGGTGGGCTTTAGCTTTCCTGATTGCATCCCTTCATTCTATGACTATATTCCTATATTCCCTCAAATGGTCTGTCCTGCTTTCCACATTCAACAAATTTTCTTCTTAAGTTTAATTTTTTCCAGAAGACTCCTACTCATCCATGCAGATCTCCTACCTCCTCTGATTTCTTCCTCATAGGAATGCACTGGTTTTAAGCTTGAAGGAAGCAGTCTTTGAAAACTGCCTAGCTCTTATGGACATCCATTCCCTCCAGGGCCCTGACCCATGGCGTTTCACCAAATACATCTTTGAAGTGGCTAAACTTTGCTTTCCTGAAGCCCAGTGCTGTAATCCTACTTATTTATCCACTTCTTCCACACAAAATAGTAAACTCCACCATTTAGTAGTTGCTACAACCAAAGTTGCCCCCGACCTCCACATCCCCAATGGGACCTTCTTTGTTAATACCAGGGCCAGCAGCACACCTCCACTCGTAGGTACCTCAACTACCTGCATCAGAAAGTTGTCATCAATGTTTTGCAGGAACCTACTAGACTGTGTGTGCCTGTTAGTTATTCTTCTGTAGAGTGATGCTATGTACTCCTTTTGAAAGAATAATAATTGCAAAAAAAATCCAGAAAAGTGTTGCTCTATCACTTTTTCTGCTCAGCTCTCACAAAAAAAAAAAAAAAAAAAAAAAAAAAAAAAAGGGGAAAATATAAAAAAAAAAAAAAAAAAAAAAGTAGGGAAATATTAAAATAAGAAAATAAGATCAAAGGGCAGTTTAATCAATTAATTAAATATGTCCATCAGAGCAAGTTGCACAGAAAAATGTAGAAGCTGTAGCTCAATCATTTGTGTATTCAGTTAAAACATGAGCAACCTGGCTCAGTTCCATTCTTTTGATCTAACTCCTCTTGATGTCCCAAGAGACATCCTTGGATCAGCATTTGCATCTTATGCTGCAAGGGAAAATCATGGCCCCTATTTGCCTCAAATTCTATTACATTCTTTCTAGAACACAAAGACTCACAGGGACAGAGAAAGAATGAAAGAACAAGGACAAAATGAAAAATATACTGACTTATACTCTGGGGTAATAAACTGAATTTAATCTTTCTGCGGATTTTTTAAAAGCTTATTTCTGAGCTTATTAGGGGAAAGTGGGAACAAAAGGAGCAGACATTTCTTAGAAAATTTTAAAAATTACAGCAACACATTTTGCACCTTATTCACATACTTTACTGCTCTATTTTTCTAGCTGCTGTAATTTCTCTGATTGTTGAAATTTGCACAGTCCTTGTGTGGACTTCTGGGGCACACAGACAGGATAGACTTATTTTAATCACATTTCAGACACACCTGAGATTTGTACAAAACCCCCCAAACACTACACTCCAGTAAGTGCAGAAAATCCCCTAATTTTCCTCTTTTTTTTTGAATATACATTCAAACATGAGAAATCCATTTTTAATCTCACTAAAAAAGAAAAAAAAAAATCCCCAGAGAAATCTGTCTGTTGCCTACTTACTGAAAAGACACTATAATTATCTCCTTTAGTAAGCACACAGATTCCTGCTAATCCATTTCTAAAAATTGTTTAAAAATATAGAGGACTATTCATATTCCTGTAGGAATACATAGTGCTTGACAGATTTTTTGTCAGTAAAATCAGAAGGAATATTTTAAATAATCAAAGGCAAACAACTTCTGAAATGCATCATTCTCCTATTCCCAACACACATTACAAATCAATATTCATTCTGTGTGCTTTTCCTCAAACATCCTCTGCACAGTGTTCAAACAACTTTTAATGAAACCTGAACTCTATACTTATTCATTATGGCTTTCTTTGCATTTCCAGAAAGTGCCACAAGAAATAAAATTACAGCAGACAAAAATATAAGGTGTGTTAGGATGAGATAAGTTACTTTCAGAAAAATAATTTCAATTATTACTAACAGTCTGTGACAATGTTGCTCTGTAGGCTTCAAAGGGTACTTGCAAGAGCAAAGACATTTTTTCCACTGTCAGCAACTCTAGTTGTGCAGGAACTAGCTGATATGAACCACCACAGAAATGAAAATAGCATCTATATTGGGAGTGCAAAATAAAATGAGATGCTTTGTTACCTAAATTAGTTGAATTAAATTTTCATTCGCCTCTCTGAATATTAATTACTCAAATTGTCTTCATATTGCAACCAAAATCTTCTCCAGTTCTCACAGCATGACAACCTCAAATCCCTTTCCTTTTACATCTATTTAGAATTGTAGAAGCTGAAGCAAGAAGTTTAAGTCTAAACATGAGTCATTCTAATGGAAAAAGGAATCGTGTAACTAGAGTTAGATGATACTGAAGTATTTATCATTGTAATTTACCATTACAACCACTACAACAGGAAAAGTTATACTCCAAGCACGAAAGTGTCTTCCTAAATACAAAGCTTTTTTTTTGGTTTTGCTTAATTAAAAAAAGCAAACAACACTAAACAAACAAGTCAACCCTTAAACAACTCATCCTTAGTAATCAAATTTAAATTGTGAAATACCTGATTAGTGCACCTCACAACTGGGAAATTCAATGCAGTTTGCTTTTTTTTTTTTTCCAATTATTTACAACTAGTGAAAGAAAATATTATTGTGTGGGGTTTTTTTAATATCTATAGGTTTATAAAATATATAAATTAGCCTATTTTAAAGTTCTTTTATAAATGGTAAGGGGGGAAATCCAAAATTGCACTTTAATTTTTGTCAGTGTGATTCTCAGGGAAGTTTTAAAACTTAATAGACTTTAAGCAAAAGATATGGTATCTACTACTTCTGTGGAAGAAATATCAAAAAGCAGAGCATTGGATTCAAAGGCTGATCAGAAACTATGTTGTCTTAAAACTACTTATTTTTTCATATACTGAAAAGGAGATTAGCTATGTGTGTTTCTTTAAAGTTGAAATACATTTCTACTAGCTACTTTTCTTCATAAGCTCATTTGCTGAATGTTTTGTAGAATCAACTGATCAGTTTGGGACTGTGCCTGAATCTTGCAATATATCATCAGAAAGAAACAAAACAGAAAAACTCCCCTGCCTGTGTCCCTTTAAAGCTGACTGGTTTTCCAGTCTGGGTAGGAATTGTCTTCTATCCCTGTTACATGTATACTTACGCTTTCCTAACCTATTATTACAAAGCAGTTAATTAAGTCTTAGTACACCATGTTTCTGTGAAGCTGCTGCATTCTTTAAGATACATATTCATTTATAGACATATGCCTCTTCACCTCATTTATTTTCACTTACAAAAAGGTGCCAGTTCCTAATCTAACAGTCTATTACCCTGCTGTGACAAATTTACTTGAAAATACATGTTACAAGTGCTTCCACATATTCACAGTTCACCCATTCATTTTTTAAATGCATCTTCTGCTTTAGACTGTTTAGATTTCTGCAGGATGAAGCAGAGTAGCTGGGCTACACCCCAGTTCATGTCAATACATCTTAGAGAATCTTAAACTGTCTTGAACCAAAAGATTATAATTTCCTGCCAGAAGGACATCTTCCTATATCGTAAAGCCGATACAGTAGTGTATGGACCAGTTCATCCTTTCTGATCATTGGAGGTCCTTCAAAGAAAGGTGATTTATAATTTCTTTGAACCATAACAACTCTTCTGATATTATTAGAAACTGCATGTGTTTTCTAACACAATATAAATATGTCTTACTTTCTTGCACGGCCCAGTTTGCCTTCAAACTACTACAATTGAATGTTGGCCAACAGCTGGTTTTCCTTTAAGCTCTGGAGCTTCAAGTCCTGCTGTAGTACAGCTGATGGTTCACTTTCTTATACTTTAGTACAACATGTCACATTTTGTCAGTATAATATTTTTCTTATATGCAAGAGTACTTTTACTAAAACAGCAAATGCTTGTGAAATATGAATTATTTCTTCTTTCCTAAAAGCACACATAACAGGTATTTATTGCACATGTATTTACTCCCAGTTCACTGGACAGTACCAGGTTCATAGAATTCAGTCCTAAAACTAATAACCAAACCAGAAATTTTTATATCAACGGAGATGGAAGTAGTTTTGTAACCTTCATAAGTAGTAATCCAAGGTCCCTGAAAAAAATTATATTTTTATTCTAAGTTAGACAAAAGGAAATATGAACCAACAATAAAAGAGTAGTATCAATGAAATACTAAAAAAACATTGCTGAGTGTTCAGGGAATGATATTACTTAAAAACATAAATGAAAATGAAACTGCTAATACAATATGAAAAATTACACTGATTACTTAATCAGTGTACTTCTTGCTTAAACCTGATTTCAGAATGCATAGCATGCCATAATAAAAGTGATCAAGGTTTGATTTGCTCAGTAACAAAGTAAGTGAAATAAAGTCAGCTCAATCTTATCCCAGCAAGGCATGTCTCCTGCTGACATAAAAGTGATCTGCACAGCTAAAGCCCTTCAAAGGCTGTGAAATTGTACATCATTGTAATAGTCCTCAAAAAGATGATGAATTTTTGAGTGTATCATCTGATGGCTCCTTTATAAATGAATTCTTTTATTCCACCTCTCTGTGTTACACTTTAACCTGCTCAATGATACCATGCACAGGGTCACACCACTCCAGCAGCAAGCAGTGACCTGTGGCTCACTGACATCAATCATCCTCCTGCTTTCTTAGGAAACCAGATAAAAACCTGGTTTTGTTCCCTGGAAGACCTTCTTTGCTTTTATGTTAATACGATAAAAGAAAATACTAAATAAAACCAAAATTATTCAAGGTAAGTGTTGAAAAAACTCATGACATTCAATGACAATGAAAAAACGTATATTGTTCCTATGCTGAAAATACACTACTCCTCTAACTCAATAGTACATCTCTGACACAATGCACACTCAAGTTACATATAGTACCAGCAGAAAAACACTCAGGTTATTTATTTAAACTTTCTCCACCTATGAGCAGTTGTATGACTAAGTTACCTTCTTGTATACATTTGAAAATGAGGCAAATTTAAACATTTTGCCTGACCTTTTGAATGGCACAGATGTGCACTCTCATGTAGCAATTTCTGTACTTGTAAATTTCATTAGCATGTTATGATTTAAAAAAAAAAAAAAGAACTTGTAAGTACATATACATTCAGACTATATTTAAAGGCTTAGAGGGATATAAAATCCCAAACATCACAAATTAGCAAATTGCTACAGCTACTCTCACAGTAGGTTAAATAACTTCCCTGATTAAAAAAATATTTCTTCATAGAATCATAAAATGGTTTGAGTTGAAAGGCACCTTAATGACAATTTAGTTCCAACCCCCGGGCATCGGCAGGAACATCTCCCACTAGACCAGGTTGCTCAGAGCCCCATCTAACCTGCCGCAGGGAGGGGGATTCCACAACAACCCTGGGCAACTTGTTCCAGTGCTTCACCATACTCATAGTGAAGAATTTCCTCCTAATGTCTAATCTAAATCTCCCCTCCTCCAATTTTAATGCATTACCCCTTTTTGTATCACTGCACACCTACACATTTGAAAATTGAACAGGTGGGTAATAAAATTGGTTGCCAAGTACCATTCTTGACCACCTCTATCAAGCTAATGGAGCAATGTATTTGTTACACACAATCCACTGAATTCGTATGCCTACAAATGCTTCACACCCCAGGAGTAATACAAGTTTGTGAACAGCACTGACAGATGTTGAACAGACATACTAAGAAAATGTTCCTTTTTGTGCTAAGGCACTTATGAATTATTTTATAGAAAAGAAAGAGAAAACAATGCTGAAGTATTTTTTTAAAGTTGTTACTTACCTAAGACAACCTAAACACTTCACTGGAGGTGAATGAAAACTGTGAAAATGTGATACTACTTATGAGCTCATGACTAACCAAGAACTTAGAAATGTTTTCTGACAATCTTTCAAGTCTCCACTGAAGATATTAGAAGCCTGAAAATACAGCAGCTTTCACTGAAACAGAGAAACAAACTTTTGAATATGCTCATATTTACCTTCAGTGAGTTTCACCTCTGAACATGCAGCCCCGTAATTCAATGTTACCAGTGTTATTAACAGGCCACAACCTCTACGTAAAGGCTATGCAGTCCACACTCTAAAAAGTTTTCAAAAGTTAGGTCTTGAAAGACAAAGGCCTCAGTCATCTACTGCCACCCATATGCTTAAGAAACAGGTTGGACTATTCCAACCTCCAAGTTTCATTGATATTAATTCAAATACATTGTATGCATAGACTAGACCACATATTATATCCACTTTGTCCTTATTTCTTTATGAGGAAACCATAAATATATTATTTTTTCTTGTTTTATGAAACAAGGATGAATTTTTCATTCCATTAAACTGGATGGGAAAACTCCCAGTGACTTCTCTGTGGGGACATTTTTATTCTGTGTGTATTGGAAAAAGTCTAGCAATTGCCAAGCAATGTTGAACTCAAGCAATGAGCTGAACTGAAGAGTTTTGATCACATCTTCATGCAATGGCTGCTGTGATTTAGAGCAAATACTTCCATATCCACTAAAGCATGTAAACACTGACTACACTGAAGGGTGTGGCTTCCTACCATAGCAGGGACTCCTAGCATGTTCAGTATTTGCTATGAAGTGAACTTAGTTTCAGTAGCAGATGACTCAGAATTTGAATGTTTCAATACAGATTCATATTAGAGAATTTGACTAGAAAACAAACATTTCACGTTTTGAAATCACAAATATTTTGAAATATTCGAATATCACAAATATTTCAAATCACAAAATATTTCAAATGCTTCTGGTCTCAATTGTATATAACGTGAAACTATGAAAAAGTCAGTAACAACACCAAAAAAACTACTGACAGCTACATTTACTGATGTTTTACTTGGATATTTTGTTTCTATAGCTTTCTAAGTGAATAATCTACTAAATCAACTAAATCGAATCTCATTTACAAGCCTTTGTTTTGTAGCTGAGAACTGAATAGATCAGAGTATAAGCTACTACATTTCAAGAATCCATGAAAGAATCCTCAGTACCTTTCTAGCATTAACACTTTGTACAAAGCACTTAATGCCATTTTTCAAACCTTCAGTGTCAAAGGTTTACTAATATAAAAACTCTTTGTAATGGATTTCTACATTTATTACCTTTTAACTCTCTTTCAAGATAATTCTTTTATGTGGACAATAAACAGGCTTGATATCTTAAGCAGTACAGAAATGGTGTGGTTGAGAGCGTTAGCTCAAAAATGAGAACACGACAAAGCAGGAGTGCTCAGGAAGCTTTCTGGAATAAATGGATTGATTTTTCTTGTTTTTAAAAGACTTATAAGAACAGAGAAAAATTACTGAGGAAGAGAAAAAGAGGCCTTAAAAAATAGAGAAAATGGCAAATATGGGAGCAGAAGCTGCCTATGTCCCCAGTAAATCAGCTATGAGTACAGTATACCACAGAGCTAATGGCTAAAGTGCTTGATGGTGTTAGTCAAGGTGTCAAGCCTGTAAGGTTTTTGCGAAGTCTCAGCTCAAGCAGGCTTTTTGTCTGTCTTCTTCTTTCTTCTTAACAGCTGATTTTTTATGTTACTTGTTGTGTCCCCCCCCACAAAGGAGAACTCAGCTTCTCCTTGTGCTGCCTATCTTGGTTTGGGTTTTGCGGTAAGTGCTCCTAAGTGCTTGGCAGAATGCCTTGCCTATTTGCACTCTTGTGCTTAGCTGTTTCTTACTCATTCATCTTGCAAATTCTGGCACTTGGCTGCTTCACATGCTTATCTCTGATTTTCTTTTGTTGGTCACATTAATCACTTATGCAAAATGCTTGAACATTTTGTCATCATGCTATCACAGTGTTACAAAATAATTAATATTCAATTGTTGGTTACACCATTTTACTGTGCTTATATTCCAGTTTAAGTTTGTAATTGTTAATTATTTTTTGCTTATTACACTTGATATATAGGAGTCCTAGACCTTTTCTGTTATCTGTAAATTATTTCTACACATTCCAAGTAGAGTACATGCCTTTCTACTGTCTGGATTTACTGTGTAGGTTGTCCCATTGCTACCCTTTAAACTGTACTTGCTTTTTCTGGAACTGCTGTGGATCTGAGGAAAATTTCTGAGTGTGTGTAAATGATCACACAGGTTATTCTTTTATGGTTTCTTGGATATTATTCATGTCTTGCACTGGATTACTTTCTTCCCACCTTTTTGGGACAGCTCTTCCCTCTCTTCTCAATTCTCAGATCCCCATTTGAATACTCTCACAATAAGATTGATGTAATTGTATCTGGTATGTAGACCCCAATCAGGTTCAGTTCCACTACTAAATAATTTTCATCAAGTATCTACTGAGGGAGAATGTATATAATAGAGACCTAGGCAGCTTTTGCTCCAAAGTTTGCCATTTTCTCCATTTTTAGGGCCTCTTTTTCTTTCCCTCAGTAATTTTTTCCCTGTTCTTACAAGTCTTTTAACAGCTTACACACATCTTTTAGCAATTCATAGATACTGATAAGGTTTCTTTTCAGTCCTCTTCTCCCCAGGCTAAACAGTCCCAGCTCTCTCAACCTCTCCTTGTATGAATCTCTCCAAGAAAAAAGGATATGGCCAAGAGAAATAACTAAAGGGGTTTTTGTACCAGCAGCTTCAACAGTATTCTGTAGGGGCTTGAAATCCTAGTTCAGGACACATACAAGGGGAAGGGAAAAAAAAAAAAAAAAGGAAAAAAGGAAGAATAACAATAAAACCATAGCAAAATGTTAAATGATAACCTTAGCAAAGTATAGTTATTGAATGATAAATGCATTAAGGAAAGGAAGAACACAGGTAAATAACTATTATAAAAATTAGAGCAGAACATATGAATCTATGGATCACAAAAAAAGGACAGGCCATACAAAGAGTCCAAGTGAATCAAAATAAATTCAGAAGAAAAAAAAGGCAGGAGGTAAAAAAAGGAAAAAAAACAAACAACAAAACAAAACAAAATCCAAACCAAAACATTTTACTGAACTGTTGAACCCCTCCCTGGCAAACAATGGCATTGCATCAATGAGTGGTCTCCCTACACCTCTTTCCAGCATCACGCCAGACTTCAGGCAGCCCCACAGCTTCATAGTGCAATCTTGCCTACTAAGCAAGTGGGACCCAAGCGCTGGGCCCAGCACTAACTAGCTCAATATGATAGCTTTAGTCTCAACTGCAGGCTTTTACACTAAAAAATAACAGACATATTTAAAAAGTTTCTAGCAAGTGAATATTAATCTTTCCCAGGAAATAGCATTTCCTGAAGTATGTCACTGTACAATGGCAGCAATTAGGATGAAGACCCTTTCTTTCCAGAAACATCAGCTGTTTTTTTACCTGGAAGTCACTGGATGGATGGGAAATTACTTCCTAAAAGGTTTTGTTGAGGAGACTGAAGAAAACCAAATTATGGAAAATAATTCCACAGTTATCTTGAGAGTCTGAAGGGTCTAACATTGCCAGGAACATAGAACCAATCTTTAAATCACTTACATCTCAGGCAACAACTTATGTACTTGTGGTGAAAGACACTAAAGAAATTAAAACTCAACTGCAAAAATAGTCTGAAAAAATACATTTCTGGAATCAGAAGCCATAGGTCTAACATAACCATTGTCAAAATCAGAGATTAACTTTGCATACAAAATAAAAAAAAAAAAACAACTTCTTCATACATAAAGAATCAGATTAAAAAATGAAGGCTTATCAATGATGACAGCAGAGTATAAATTAAAAGCCACATATACATTTCCCAAAACTAGATTGCACCTTGTCTGTTTGAGTGCAATTAACGAAGCTGGCAACAGGGCAAGACAAGTACCAGGATTTAGCAGGAACTACTATTTTCAAGATGAAAAATACTAAAATTATCATGGTTCTCCTATTTCCATTCCAGAATACTGAAATAAATAGTATACTAAAACATCAAAAGTAGATATTGTTTTATTCTGGTAGCTTTCTTTGATAAAGCAATTGATTTTTTTAAGTAGAAAAAATATAGTTAGTCTTACCTATCTGGATTCACATGATGCAATAAGGCATGAGAAATTCTTACTTAAATGGAAAACTATATTAAATAGTGCAAGAGTTTTAAAATTAGCAAGGAAGTAATAAAAAAAAAAAAGACTAAGAGGTTACTGGTGAAAATTAATGTTAGTGGAAATAAACCTAATAGAGCTCCTCAAGGACTTCTATTGAGACTTTTGTTTTTCATTAGCCTTCCTCAAAATGCAGGACTGTTTTAATAAAAAGTGCAAATTACATATTTATGAATTACTGTCAGAGAGGTGGACTATCATACCTGCAGACCTAAAGAACCTAGAAAACAATAGACTGCTGTCAACAACAGACTTTCTAGTTCCTTTCATTCAACTTGACATTCTTGCAGGAGAAAAAACCAACCAACCAAAAAAAATAACAAAAAAAAAAGTCAACATCTTACAACCCCTCTACAACTCTTATCTCCATTCTTGCCATATACCCCAAGAGGTTACTCTTATTTCACAGTACCTGTATGCCAGAACCCATGCTATTTTTTTGCCCAGAAATTACATGTGTCCAGAATTATGATAAATTTTCCTGGGTTTGGTGAGAATAGAGTTAGTTTTCTTCCAAGTAGCTGGTTTAGTGCAGTTCTTTGGCCTTAGTATAAGAACAAGGTTGGTAACCACTGATGTTTCAGTTTTTGTTAAGTAGTACTTACTTCTCAGCTTCTCACGTCCTGCCAGTGAAAGGTGGTAGGGCACACAGCCAGGACAGCTGAGTCGAACTTGCCAAGGGGCATTCTATAGCATACATCATGCTCACAGTGGCCAGTTGGCCTGGGAGGGCCACAGCTCAGGAACTAGCTGGGCATCTGTCGATGGGTGGTGAGTAACTGTGATGTTCGTCACTTTTTTTCTATATTTTATCATTATTATTGTCCTTACTATTATTTTCTTCCTTTTCTATCCAATTAAACTGTCTTTATCTCAAACCATGAGTTTTACTTTTTTTTTTTTTTCCCCTCCAGTTCTCTCCCCTATATCACTCAGGAGAAAGTGAGCAAATAACACTGTAATTGTTCTAGCTGCCTGCCAGGTTAAACCACAACACACTTAATTCACAATGCTACACAGACTACACAGGTACCTAGATAGCTAACATGACAGGTACATTTTTGTAGGGAGATCTGTCAACAGTATTTTTCAATACATTTCACATGCCCTTCCAACACAAAACAAACTTGAAAAAAAAAAATTCACAAGGGATGATATCCAAACACAACATCAGGGTTTTATTAAATATTTCTTCTTGTTGCAGGATTAACTTACCTGAGACAAACAAATATTTGGTCACTCTTGCTGCTTTTGCTTCCATATGGTAGTGAAATATTTCTGCTGAAACTGCCAGTTAAGAATAACAGTAAACCAACCTCATGATTAATTTTCATTACCAGATTATCTAACTGCATGCTGCAGAAAACTGTACTTAATTTTATATCTAAAATCAATATTAATCTCAACTAGAAAGGAACAACAACAAACCCCTGCAGAACATGCTCAAGGACAAATGAGGCAAGTGTTGAATGCAATTAATATTTGCCTATCAATCTTTTTTGGTTTTAAATGTTTCAGATTAAAACTTACATCAAAAGGCATTATCAGTATATCATACTAGAAAAGACATTCCCTGAGCAAGTACAGGAGTGCCTTCTTAAAAATCTAAGACCATGAATTTTGTTTACAGGTCGCAGTCATAGTCATTAAAACTGTAATGCAAAGACTTTCAGTAGGCAACAAGCATACACAATCTAAGTTTTAAAATTCTCTGTTCTACCTTGTATGAGTCTACTTATTTCCATATACAAATGCACACAAATCTTTCAGTTTTTAAGAGTTACCAAGAAGAATTTTATCCTAAAAAATATAAATATGGTGTCCTCACTAAAAAAAAAAATAAATAAAACCAACCCACAGTTGCTCAACAATCCAGTAATTTTATTTCTTTAGTTTTTTAATGTGAATCTTAGAAAATAAGAAAAGCTCTTGATAGTGAAAGAAAGTAATCTTAGGAATATGAGCTTAAACAGAAGGGGAAGAAAAGCTGAAAACATGAGGATTGGTGTTATCCAAAACCAGAAAGATTGTCCTCTATTTATCATTGTATAGCTAAATTAATGGTTTATAGACTGACTAAATAGTAATATATGAGAGAGTCAGTGCTCTTAATTCTGTTAGTTTATAGAGTCAGAACATTAATATTGATTCTTAAACGTGATATCATTTTATTACAGAAGAGAGCCAGGGGATTGGTCTTCTCTTGTTTCTCCTTCTCTCTCTGTGATCTGAACACTACAAATTTCTATGCAGAAAGAATGGAAACTGAGTCAACCTAGTCACCAAAAAATCCTCCTTTTAAAATGTACTTTCTGGTTATGTTTGTACCAGTGAACTAAACAGGGATAGTACACAGGTCTGGTCAATGCTAAACATCACTCTCCTCAGCATAATTTTAACTCAGGCTTCCCAAAATCCTCTGTGACCCTGACTGTGAACAGTTTGCTTGAGAGTGCTCAACAACAGCTCTTCTCAATAGACAGGTGAAGAAACCACTACTTTGTACTCAGAGGGGGAAGACTACAATTTTCCAGACACAAGCTCTGCCATGCTGCTTGCTCACTGTACAAAAACCCCTACTTTTTTTTTTTATTTTTTCCTCCACTAATGAAGCACCACCTTCTCTCAAGAAGCTCACAGCTGAGTTTAGCCCTGCCCAGGTTTGACACAACCAGGGAAGCTAATCCGAGAATCTGAATTGACCATGTTATTCCTCTGCCATTCCCAGGCACTCTCTTCGAATAACTATGTAAAAAATATGCTATTAAAACATTGAAAGCCATATGCCACTGATTAATCCCAGTCTCTATTTCAGTAAATACTACAGACATTTTTATTTTGAGATACTAAAACTGCCTGTTTTCTGGCAGTGTCTAAATTAGCTTCCTGATTTTGCTACCTGCCATCTTGGTATTTTATGAATAATAATTTCCAGTATGGCAGGAAGATTGAAAAAAAAAAAAAGCCTTTATTATTTGTGAAGATCAGTAATCATGGTAAACTTTCTTGTAGTATCCACAAGACTATTTTCTGCCATAAGAATATAATAATAAAAATAGACTATGTCAGCTTTATTTATTAGGGTTTTTTTTTCTCATAAATTAATATAAGGAAGCCTTTTACAAAATAACTGTTAATATTTAACAAAGGAAATACTGCAACAGCTAAAGTCCCAGTTTTTATAATGACTGACTTCTTTCTAATATGTGAAACTCTCATCCACTATCTAACACCATTTTGACTTCTCCTCAAACTGCCTTTGTCATTCTTTCTTGCCTGCGATGTTTCATAGAGCTCAGCTGACAATACATACTGAGTTTTTATAAAACTGTGCTGAGAAAAAACCTCTGCATTTAATGACTGGTCTCTTCGGTTACCTTAGAATGCAGCATCAAACGAAATCTAAGTTTAGATGAAATTATTGTCTTTAAATTGAATATTAAAAGGCCTAATTCCAAACTATGTAATTTCTTACTGTATAGTAGCTGTGAAGGCACTACCTATTCTACATTTCTTATAAGTAACCATCATTTCACCTTACAATAAGCCACTGAATACCAGTAATAGTGCTTGTATTAAAATATATTTGACACAGAGATTAAACTTTTAATTAGACATGATAATCATAACCAGTTCCTGAAGTATTATCTATTACTATATATAGCAAATAATTACATTTTCCCTCTGCTTTATTGCATTTTATTGCATAGAGCAAATAAACAACTTTATGTGTCAATTTTGGCATCCTTTGATATGTAAAGGTACTACTTAAAGACCTGTAATATCCTGTTATTAATCTATGACAATATATTTTATCATAGGTATTTGATCAGTTTAAATATATGTTGACCAGCATAGTTGCCTTTTCTTCTGTCTCAACTTGAATTTTATAATGCTCCCTTATAGTGTTCCATCATTTCAGACAATATAAGTATTTGTAAAGCACATGGTAAAACAAACTGGGCAAAGCTTGTTCTAAAATTAATACAGCAACGTTTTCTCTAAACACCCTATCAACTGAGGAAAAAAAAATAAAAATCTTAACACTCATTAATTAATCCCAATTAAGTTCACTGAGGAGTCATATGAATGCACAGATCAGTTCACAAAACAGAAAAAAAAGGAAGAAATCAGCAGGAGAGAGTAGAGAATAGGAGCGTCTCATGGCACTGTCACTGGACTAAACAGTGAGTAGAATAACAGTGTCCATTTTTGCACCATTTCTCTAGGTCCACTTCTCCCAACATCACAAATCTCTACAATCTTCAGAAAATAACACAACACAACCTGACAAGTCAAATAAACCTGCTTTCTCATTGAACCTAGTAGCACTCAGTCTTGTATAATTATGCCTTAATAAAAAAAAAAGCAAAAAAAGACCGACATGCACAACCCAGTAACTTTTCAAGCATAAATTGTCTTCTCCACCTCTTTTTAATTAGACTCATAAATGACATGACTAAGCCAAAATTATTGGAAGAGTTCAGTAATTTTTTCATCTTTAGTTTTCTGTTTCCAAATAAGATTTTTATTTTTCTTCCCTGAGAATGTAAGAAGCAGCCAAATACAGGTAAATTCATTCAATTTAGTAAGGAAATCCAGAAAATTTACCTGTCAGTGGGATATATTTATATCCCACAAGTTTTCATGTTAGTCTAATTTTCTGATAGACTATACAGCATACAGTTAATACCACAGTACTGAAGATTACTCTAAAATTTAAATGATCTGTCAAAATAAACAAAATTGTATTTTTAAATATTGCAAGTCAGAGGAATAAAAAAAAATTCAGCTTGTCTTGACAAACACTAGACCTTTTCTACCTCCATGCTTATAAATTTTTAATTAAAAGCTCCAAGAAAAGTATAGTTACATTTGAAAAAGCCAAAGCTTATTCTTTCTTTCATGCACACACATAGAGAGCAGCTCATTTTGTATTTTCTTACACAATTGAGGAGATCCCTTCAGTATACAGAAGCAAAGAGAACTGGAAATGCTCCTGCGATTACAGGCAGTGTGGTGGGCAAGCCTCAGAGAAGACTCTTAATTTCACAGTGATCCCTAGTGCTCCCAAATCTGAATATATTCCCCATTAACAAAACCTGAGCACACTGAATATCATCAAGTTACCTTAGTAATCTGTAGCTGTAGTAGTTAGCTGTAGCTAACTTTGTCAGCTACAGCTGACTTGGCAAAGAATCCACAATGAAGATAATGAGAAAGTATTTCTGGAGCAAACTGCAGGTATATCCAGTGGACAGCTATTCTTTTATAACCACACCAAATGCAATAAATTTCAGAGACATATCCAAGATTCTGTTCACTGAATTTGCAAAACCAAATGGCAACTCTGTCATTTTACTATTGTTAACTGCTGTACTGAAAACCAGCAGCTTTCCGGTATTCAACCTCCTCATTAGACCTGCCTACAAACAGAAGTTTTCTACAAGGCTCTTCTATAAAAACCTAAAATGCACCTGGATTTAAAACAACAAACGTTAAAAACAGTGGCACCAATTAACTACAGTCTCTTTTCCCAGTCTGACTTTAAGCCAAGGAAACCTGCCTAGGATGTTTTGTGCCTGTCTGAAAGACTATTTCCTTAACTGCTTTTAGCATTCAGACCAGCTAAATAGTTGATAGTCTGAAGTGTCAAATTTGAAATATTACAGGGCATTTTCACTTTAAAGTTTTTTCTTCTTGGCACCATTAATTGGTCCCAGTCAGTATTTTTACATTTCATATCTTTTATTATGCAGCATGTGGATAATCCTGATATGATAATTCTTGTAGAGATTTAAAATAATATAAAAGATTCAAAAAGGATGTGTAATTTCTGGTGTAGTGACCAGTAAAAATATAAACCTTGAGATTGTATGTGGGAACCAAAGGGAAGCATCGTAGAAATCTCTGGATGAGTAAGGAGGAACAAAGGGCCTCCAAAAGCAGTTGAACCACTAAAATAAATAAGGCAATAAGTACCCTGGGAAGACAAGTTAGCTTAGAGACAATTCTCTCTTGCTGTGAACCATTTACAAGAAAGTTTAAACTATGCAAGGTAAAGTAAAAAGCAGGAAAAGATCAATTTCATTTCACTTCCAGAAAGTGAAGCAACAATTCAAATTGCCATAAAACACTTGTTAATTGCTAGTATTGATCAGTTGTGTCATTGCCTTCCATAGCTCCTCTCTTATTCAGCTGCACTGTAAAAGGATACATGCTTTGAGTCATGTGTTCTTAAACTGAAATTAAATCCCAGATATTCAACAGCTATGTACTGTTATTACACCACAGTTCAGGTCTTCCTAGGCCAGCTATTTAGTTACTCTTCACCCATCTTGAACAAATGTTGCTGTTTCTAGTGAGAATATTTCACCAGTGAAAATAAAAGGAATGCATTGTGTTCTATATAGACACTACAAAGCACCCTGAAGACTGCTGCTTACAGCAAAACAAGATGACAAATCAGTGATGACATCCATTTAAGAACCATATTCTTCATGGAAAATGGCTTTGAATTTTTAAAATTATTTCTCTTATTACTAAACAGTGACTGAACTGGAAGAATGCAATACATTTTATTATTTTTTTTTCTACTTGATTCTAGAAAAGATAGACTTGGAGATGTTTGAAGTACAGCATGCTCAAGGACTTTCTGAATATGTTATCACACAACTGAGTCAGAGATGAAGTTTCAAGATCTTTAAGAGATCATTGTGACAAACAAGAAGCTATGGAGTTTAAATTTAGATATGAATCCAAAGGATAACAGATATGTGGCAAAGCAAATAGACCTTACAAGATTCTTATAATTGAAGTAAAATTCATATGAGGTATGTTATCATTATACAGAACCTGTTTGGGCAAACAGAGCACATAGCTGTGTCAGTTACGAAGGCATTTAAATACTTGCTGAGGTATCTGAGCATAAATCCATTCCTGAACTGCAGACAAAAATGCAGAGCAAGAGACATCGACACATCTCGTTGAAGTGCAGATCCAAGTGGTAACCTACCATAGTTACAGAGAAAATATGCAATATTTAGATACAATTCTGCAAAATAAGACAATGTCACTTGAGCTAGCACTTAAGCCTTCAAATACTGAATATAATTTTTTTCTTATTAAAAAGCTAAAAATAAGTGTAGGTTTTGGAGAGAAAACTGAAAACACAAAGGAAGTCAGAAAAAAAAACAACTGTTTTATAAATCTCATTTAAAATATTAACGTTAGTCTGCTCTCCAATTCTAACTTACCAGAGTATCTAAGGAGCAAACTATGAATGTTGATTCAAATATTGGTTTGGGAACTTACAGCCACCCCTAACAGTAAAAAACTTCTGTTTACTTTTCAAATATTTGATTTTAAAATGTTTCATATTTCTCCAAAGTACAAGAATACATGCACCTGTCACATAAATCTAAGTATATAGACTCTAACTTTCATTGGTCCAGGGTGGACTGACTTCAGGGCAAAGTCAGGTATGTTTTGGTGTATCTTTCCAGAAAAATTAAACATATTTTTATCCCTACCAACATCTTATCTGATAAAAGTTCTCACCAACTCAGTGCTGGCATTTCTTTGTAACATGGCTGTTGCACACTGAAAACTGTCCCCATTAACAGGTAAAAAAAATTCCAGATCAGTAACTCACCAAGCTGAGGCAGTAATAAATTTTAATTGGATATTTCATGCTGAAATCACCAAAGCTGCTTTTACCTAAGTATCCCATGTCTCATCTCCAGCCTAATCTGAAATATTTCAGAACCACAGAATTTCAGTTCATGGTTCCAGAAATAACAAGACAGGTTTAGGATATAACGCTTTGCAAAAAAAAGAGGGAATAAAAGCATGAAACCTGACACAATGATGCACCATCTCCTCAGTAAGGTTAGGATTTCATGCAGAGGACTTTATCAGGCCTAGATTAATCTACCAATTCTTTGTTAAATTATGATACTGTCATGTATGGGAAGTATCCTGTTTCACAACGGTTATTAGAGGTCAATAATTTTAACTCAGTATCAAGAAAACTAAAAATCTTTTCTGGGTTTTAAAATCTAAATGTATACAAAAATGTGAATCTCAACTTAAATAATTCTACTCAAATCATACAATGAAACATTTATTTTTTCACTTTTACCCCTTTAACATCAAAGGTAGCATGACTGTGTTCATGTTGTCTTTATCCAGAATCAGAACATGCAATTGTACTTCTGTCAACCATGGTCTATGCACAGAAGTATGAAGTACTCAATGCGTATTTAATAACTTGACCCCAAACTAACATTTTCTCTTCCACTTTCACACAGAAAGTTGCATATGCAGTGTGTAGATAAGACAGCAAATCCAGCATCACTAATCCAGGACAGTATTTTAATTCAGAAACACACTCCATAGACTGATTGCAGATGTTCCTTCAATTTCTTACCTTTTAGGTGCTGTGTAATGCACAAACATACTATGTAATTTCTGTCAGTGTAAGAATAAAATGCCATTACCAAATTTGCTTTTCAAGAGTAAAGGGAAATGTTGCCATACTACTTGTATAAATCAGTAGGTATGCATGGAACTTCCAAATAGCTACAGAGATAAGAGAACATTTTGTGACACAACTATGAGGACAACACTTGGATGCAAAATGAAATGCAGTTTTCAAGCTAGTCAGTGCCAAACAAACTTTTAAATTTAGTCATCTATATCCGATGTTCCTTTAGTGTGCAGATTTATAATAAATATATTTTACTAGCAGCAGTGAGTTTCAGTTTGTTTCCAGATTTGGGGGCATTTACATACACAAAAAGCTTTAATTTCTCTCATTTTAAAAGGAAAATTAATTTTCATTCATGCTTCATGAACAAGAATTTGAAAAATACTTTTTATTTTTAATGGAGGCATATCAACTACCAGACACAGAGCTGTAACCTGTGTACTGAACTTTTCCTTAGCCTTTCAAAAGAATGAGATATAAATTTTTCCCCTGGTTTCCTACTGTACTGCAAGGTCTCCTAAGAGCTGTTCTATAACATGGATGAACAAGGTTAAATTTCTCATTAAACATTAATTAAAAATTTAGCTCCTGAATAAAATAATTCTTCAGTTTTTTAGCAAATTTGTACAGTGCTCCTGAGGTACCACAGTATATTTAAATGAAAACTAGCACTCATAGCTTTATCTGTATATCTGCATGTCTATATTAATAGATTAAGGTCAAATTACAGTGTGTCAAGTCCTGTTAGTTATTAACTATGGTCCTAATCAAGTTCCCACTGAAGAAAATGCAAGCTTTTACTTATTTAAGCAGGAAGTAGGATGAAGTAGTAACTTCAGGATAGACATGCACGAAAAATGCAAAAGAAGATTATTGTGATTGAAAATCTATCCCCCTATCCATTCACTGTACTGACTAACTTTGCAGATACTGTATCAGTTTTCCTAAAATGTCTTCTTTAAATCCAGAAGACTGATTTTTATTTTCAAATTAAGAGCCAAAAGTATCAAACCAGAAATATTAAACTTTCTACAATTATAACTCTCTGTTTTAATTTTTGTTTACTTGTCTTATCTTCCTCTGCATAATGCAGCATAAAACCACTCTTCATGTACAACCTGATTTAAAACCCTCTGTTCTCTGTGGATTCAAGATTGTCCAAATTATATGACCCATATGATGCATTACAAAGCTCCAGTGTTCACGCTGACTTTAAGATATAAAGATGGGAATGGAGAGAGGTGCAAAAATACTAAATGCATGCCTGTTTCCTGTCTAGAGACAGAATTGGTGACATTTATGGTTTTTTTTATTTGTTTTTTTTTTTCAATTCAGGTGGCTTTAAATGTACTGAAGCTGGGGTTTCCCTCCCCCTGTATGAACCTAAAAGAATGAAATGACAGTCTAGCTTTATAAATGCCAACAAGAATATACATACTATGTGCACACTCCACTGAGAACATGAAGAAGGAAACCTTGTTAATGAAAGACTGAAGGTAGTACAAACCAATATGAAATGACACAGAAAACACCTTATATTAACAAAGAAGTTACAACAAACATTGTATATTAACAAAGTTGTTGCCAAACTATCCAAGTATCTGTTTTTTATGCCTCCAGTCCTATAAAACTGTCTCCCAAGACAGGAGGGAAAGA
>NW_009951737.1:0-38818 GCF_000747805.2 Chaetura pelagica | reverse complement strand
TACTAATTCTTACAAGACAGTGTAAGACACTTACATATGCAACTTCAGGACAATGTTTTCTCATGCATTACAGCTGTCCTTGTTTGACAGAACCAGGATAAAAACTGTCTATGGCCATAGCTACTAGTCTGCCCAGGACCTCTCCAGCTACTGTTGGCCTGATAATGTGGAAGCTACAAGGGAGAGGAGCAGTGGGTTTATGTTAAAAACAGATTATTTTGAAGTAATTCTGAGAGGGTTCTAAAAATACACCTAGTTGTTGCTCATATTGAGTAAAGAATAATAGAACTATTCAGGATGGGAAAGACCCTTGGGATCACCGAGTCCAACCATCATCTCTACTCTACAATGTTCTCCCCTAAACCATATCCACCAACACCACATCCAAACAATCCTTAAACACATCCAGGGATGGTGACTCAGCCACCTCCCTTGCCAGCCTATTCCAGTGTCTAACCACTCTTTCTGTGATCTTTTTTTCTCTAAAGTTCAGTCTAAAGGAGTATAATTAAGCTATAATTAATAGAGAGGCTGAAAATTAATTCATTATATGTTACGGAACAAATATTTCCTTTTATTTTGTAGCAAATTAGCTACAGATGTAGCTTTTTTAGTGTCTTCTCTTTGGAAGTAATTACTTTACTAAAATTGGTTTTTGAACAATGGCTTTTTAATTCACAGGTTTTTTTGTCTGGATAGAGGTCCACATAGGAAGCCTGATCTCTGAATGAGCAAGAGTAACTCTTGAGAACCACAATCCCAGTGTAATTATTCTAGTTATAAAATGAGACAATAATTTGTGGGAAGAGTCTGAATAATTGTTCTGTATTCATAGGTTTAGAAAAAAATACAAAATAAATTAATGTACACGGCATATAATTCAGGTCAAGGAGAAGTTATTCTAGGCAACAATTTTGAGGGAAGGAGTAACAGGTGTGTTAGAAAAGCACTGTTTGTTATACTTCACCTTGAATACCCCTATGGACTTTTTCCAGAAGCAGAAGATTTAGTTATATAAATGAAGACCTATGTCTCCTGTTCATGCTTAGATCACTGAGTCTCGCTTCTTCAAAATACTTAACAATTTTTCTGAATTACTTAGTATAAAATAAGATTAAAAGTTTATTCTCTTGTATTGTTGTCTTTTATCAAGAAAACAAACTGGGAAATTTATTTTTGACTGTTCTTGTATTGCAGAAATTTCTCTGCTTTGTGATAATTGACAGGTGACATTAACTTTTCAGCTTTATTAACTACTGTCCAAACTCAGGTCATTGTTCAGGAAAAAATTAAAATAATTAGACTAGGGAAATAACAGTGAAACTTTTCTTCATAATCAAGAGTTAAAATTGGCTCATGCTGTACAACATGCCACAGTAGAAAGTCACTACTAACAAACAAGCAGATCATGCCCTCACAGTAGGGAAAAAATAATAAAATAATATTTTCAAATTGTAAAAGAATATATGTAAACAAATTCAGGATCTTTTCCTGTTGACTTTTTAAGTTTGTTCATGTGCTAAATACACCAAGACCTTTATGTAGTCAAAGGTAAGACATAGGTATCTCCTGAAATCAATTACTAAACTAATAGATATATTAGTTTAATGAGTATATGATAGTCAAGCTTCTGAATTAAACACCTCATAAATTACTAAATTTAGTTTGGCAATGTGATGGTCTTATTCTTTGTTTGTAAAGATATAGAGTCCTGTATTAGAGAACGAAATAATCTGGAAAAATTTGTTTAAACACGTGAAGTAGATTTTACTCTGAAAAAAATTTTGCTTATCTGAGATTTTCCAGTCAGATGAAGTAATTAACATTGAACAATAAGAGCTGCAGGAGAATGTTTGATAATTGTTTTAATGATGTTTGGGGTTGTTTTGCCTGTAATGACCAGTAGTTTTCCAGTGCTAAATTAAAAGATGATGGTATAATGATATATAAGAACAAGGTAAAATATACTCGTGTAAAAGAACTGGCCATCTATTTTACATATAACTTTATGCACATTAGTATAGAAAAGATAACATATTGGCTAACAGAACAGTTGTATGTAGACATGAAAACATCTTCCCATTATCAGCGTTTCATAGGGAGACATTGGGGATATACTTCCAAAGAAGGGAACCCAAAGGGAAATTTCACTTTGCATCTCTTACTGCACTTTGTGCTGTGCTTAACTGCATTTGTTCATATTCTTTAATAATCATTATAATCACAGTCATAGTGTGGCATAAGATGCTTATGCGTACAATTAATTTTCCTAGTTAAAGAGATAATGAAATGTTTATGATCATATGAATTAGTAATATTGTAAAATGAGTTTTGATAAAGATAGGCCGAGTGATGATCCCTCAAAAAAACCAACCAGGACAGCAGAGAGAGACCCATCAGAAGTGACTGATGAGACCTGGACATTGCCAGAGCTATGGCTCCCACCCTCATGCCTACAAAAAGCTGTCTGGGGAGTGCTGGTAACCAGGAGCTCTGCCAACAGAGCATGGGGTGTCAGCCAGGGTTTAGGGTAGCAGTTTGTGTGGCAGTTCATGTGGAAGATTGTGCAGGAAGGATGTAATGACCTTACTAACTCAAGAGGGGAGATCAGTTGGTGGTTGTCATCCTTTCAGAAGGAGTCTGACTATGCTGTCTTCCCAGAGGAAAGCTCTGTACTCACCAGAATGGATGTGGCAACCCAGACAGAGCTCCCACAAAAACATGCAGCTGTCCAGATATCAGGCTGCAGGGAGTGCCAGAACCTTTCTCTGGTAATGGATGGCAGTACTGGGTGAGGTGTGAACAGGTGGATGATCTACTCAGCCTGGTGGCAGTGCTGCGAGAGGAAGCAGAAAGGTTAAAGACCATCTGGGAGTCCGAGAAAGAGGGAGACTAATGAAGCCATATTCTGCCCTTCCTGAGACCGAGCAGCCAACAGCCAACAGAAAGAAAATTCTTTAAAAAGCACAAGATCAAGGGAACCGTGTATGCTGCCCCTACCAGGCAGACAGCAATAGCATAAACAAAAAGAATTAATGAAGGCAAGTTCATGTTCAGGGCCACAGGCAAATCCCCATCTTGCCTTTCTAGGTGCTTCTGGACAACAGATATCTTTAGGAAGGACAGGCAGAGGAACAGAGGAAGGGGTGTCCTCCTTTACATTGGTGACTAGCTGGAGTGCATGGATCTCCACCTGGGGATGCATGAGTAGTCAACTGAGAGTTTATTTCAGGATTAAAGTGAGGGTATGTGCAGGGGACATTATAGTGGGGCTCTGCTGCAGATGAGGAAGATGGAGCAGACAAGGTCCTCTATAGACAGATATGAGTGGCCTCACATTCACAAGTCCTGGTACTCATGAGGGACTTCAATCACCCCAACATCTGATGAAGGGACAAAGCAGCAAAGCATAAGAAATATGGAAGCTTCTTGGAATGTGTTGATGGTAATAATCCTCTCTGACTGATAGAGGAGCCAAAGAGGAGAGGTGCTATGCTGGACCTCGTTTTCACTGACAAGGAGAGGTTGGTGGGAATGAGAAGCTCAAGGGCAGCCTTGGCTGCAGTGATCAAGAGATAGTGGAGTTCAAAATCCTTAGGGCAGCAATGAGGGCACACAGCAAGTTCACTACCCTGACTTCAGGAGAGCAGACATGTGCCTCTTCAAGTATTTACTTGTTAGAGTACTGTGGGAAAAAGCCCTAGAAGGGAAAGAGAGGCTGAAAAATCTGATTAATGTTCAAGGCTTACTGCCTCCAAGCTTAGAAATTATACAACCCATCAAAGAAGATGGCAAATAAGAATGCAAGGAGACCTGCATGGATGAACAAGGAGTTCCTGAACACACTTAGATGCAGAAAGAAAGTCTACGGAAGATGGAAGCAAGAGCAGATAGCCTGGAAGGTGTACAAAGAATTTGTTGAATCACCCAGAGAACAGGTTAGAAAAGATGAAACTGTAGTAGAATCAAATCTGGCCAGGGATGGCAAATCTGGCCAGGGACTGATAAATTCTAGAGAGTAATAGATCTGTTTATTCTGAACATACCGATAATCTAAGGACCTATTGAATCCCTGTAGGGTCACAGCATGCCCAGTTCCTGCAATAATATTTGAAGAGGACTTGAGTGTGGCTTGGGGAGGAGTTCAGGTCAATCTCTGGAGCACAAAGCTGATAATCTTATTAACTCATGGCTTCAGTTAGTACCCTTTTCTTTACATTTCTAATACATTTTAGTTGCCTCAGACACTGATTTCCATGCACAAATTACATGACAACTGATTCAAATTATATTTTATCATTCTAATATATGCAGACAAAATTAATTTCCATCAGGCCAGCTTAAATGGTGGGAAGGCAGCAGTCTCACTGATGGAAAAAGCTGACTGGTGGGAGGCAGGTAGGAAATGGCATAGGGAGAAGGCAAAATTAATAGCTTTGCGATGTTTTTTCCAGCTATAGCCACAAGCTAAACAAAATCCATAGGAACAGTAAATTCCACAAAATAAGATGAAGGAATATATTTCTTCTATAAATTAAGGGATAGCTAGAAACTTATTTGGATAAAATTTGCTTATTGTCTAGTTTATTTCTACCCCTTAATCAGGATGATCTGGTCTTACGTATTCTAACCACTCACATGACCTCTTCTGCCTTGTGACTTGAGCATCTCCCACTAGCATACATCCCTGCAAGAGTGATCTAAAATGTGGCAGTACTGATAACCATATTTTACATTTTAAAAAGGTGGTTTATACAATTTCCTACAGACTGCATGCAGGCAGAACAGGGTACTGCCTTCCAAAGTCTAGATAACAGGCCATCCCTCCTCTGTATATTGTTAAATAGATGCACCTCTAGATGGATAAATATTTAAAGACTAGCCTAAAGTATCAGTGAACTGTAAACACTATTAATCTGATTTTACTCTTCTCACCAACTTGAAAAGGCCTTAACTCAGTCAGCCCCCTGAGAAACTCCAAATCTTCATTCCCTTCATTCTAGGTGACACACAGGTTAGACACGTGTATACTTTTACTGAGCATACACAACGTCAGCCTTCAAACACAGAAAAATGACATGTATATTTTACTAGCAGCCAATTTAATCATATTACTTTCATTTAAACATCTGTTACATCTCTGATTAGAAGCAAAGGAAATTGTATCAAGAATGAAAACATCTACAATGTTTGATTAGATCTGAAAGAGTTGCTAACCTCCATCAGGCATGTCAGAGACTCTTTTCTTTTTTATTTTATGCAAAATAACTTGCAGGTAATTGCACTCTCTTCAGCTAATATAAAAATATTTTCACTAGAAAAACCTGTTGTGTCAAGGGCATCACCCTGATGAATTACATTTGACAGACATTCAACATCACTCTGAGAAAGCAAATTTAAAATAATCCAGACATACTAGTAGAATGACACAGTTGGATACACCTAGTACGAGGCAGCCTAGCCTTCAAGTAGGAAGCATTCACTCAGGAGAGCTAAGCATGAAACAGATATAAATTTATTCTGTTTAAACCTAGTGACAATTTCTTACTGACTTCAGTGAGAGAAAAGCCAGACTGATCAGCAGTAATTTATTTGTATTGTGCAAAAGCAGTCCCACGGAACCACAGGCTGTTACAGAATCAAAAGAAAAGAAACATCTCAAGCACTTGTTGAGAAAGAGAAGGTACAGTGTTCTGCTGATGAGCTGGTGGATTCTGATATCCAAGCTCACTCTGCTCAAGGGTGCTTTTAGCAGTATCCCTGGATGCAAAAGATTACTCTAGACAAGAATTAATGATCACTGTGAAACCAGAGCCATTTTTAATTACTCTACTTCATTGCTTGCTCTCTAGTGCAGTGTTCTAGCAGCTTTTTATGATATACACTTTTCAGATGCCAATGTTAAACAAAAATAATGTGTACTGCCCCACAGGCTAAAAGATAGTGACAGCTATGATTTAGCTTTTATATATATACACTTAATTCTGCACCCAAATGACACACACCTTTGTAATAAGAATCCCAGTGGATTGAATCAAAGCTTCTTTCAATGTTTCATATGCTAAGAAGCTTTTGTTATACCTTTTTTTTGTTTGCCTAGATTTTGTAATTTATTTTTTTTTAATTTCTCAGCAACTCAGGAACAGGTAAAATTTTGGTCTCAGCCTCACTGTTCAGAAGGTAAATAATATGACATAATTATATATCAGTAAACTTCAACACTGGCTGAAAATATTTCAAAAATTCATGCTGTGGTTTCTAAGGTCAATGAAGCTACGTTTAGTCTGAAATCCTCTACAGATGCTGGGAAACAGTGAAAAAGGCTGGGGAGATAACTTCCACAGTCCTGTTTAGGTTTTCTTCTGCCCCTGTCTTCCTAAACTTCTCCATTTAACAACTCGTACTCTCAACTTCATACTAGATTATGACAGTGATGTAATTTTTTCTGGTACTTCTAAGAAGGAGCTGCCTCACATGCTCAGTGGAAAGGAAAAGGGTTCACAAGGATTGGGAGAGACAAAACTTGTTGACACTCTTTGTTCTTTAAAAACAGGACCAGTGCTGTTTTTTCATGCCAACTAAATTACAGCTTGTATTAGATGTTTAATAAAAAGTTAGGTTAAGATTACTCTTGCAAGTTGGCTATTTTTGAAATATTTATAGCCCAATGAAGTTACAGTGAAAGCTGTTGGAAGACAATAGAAAAATTCTTGCTGATCTCAGTGGCCTTTGCAGTTTTGTCTTTTCTGCACTATATACCATTTACTGGTTAAAAGAACCCAAACAAAACTAAACAAAGAAAAAGAAAATGGCAAAGCAACCTCAGGGAAAAGTGGCATATTTTTCTTCCTTTTATGCAAAGTTTATTTGCTTTTGGTTTCACTGTTTACATATAAAAGGCCTAATCCACTGACAGATTAGAGGAAGATACTAAGTACCTTTACTTACCATGAAATTTAGTGGGTGCAGGCTAACATTTTACTTAGACAGTAAAGCAAAATAGGAGATTAATCAAAACAAACTAAAATACACTAAGAATTATTTTTTCCATCAAACTATGAAGACCTAGCCAGTAAATGTCTTTAAAACAGCTCTCCTGGTTCACCTGAAGGGTTCCCTAAAGGTTTTAAATCAAGATACTTTGACATTGTGTGTGAGCAACTACCTCATTAAAGTGAAAGCAACAACAGTCCTTTTGGTTTTAGTTCGCTCAACTGCTCCCTCAGCAGATTTCTGTTCCATTTATTTTATCTGTAGCACTAAGTTTTAACGTGTAAACTTCAAACAAATTGCTTTTTCCATGCACTGATTCTATGCAGATATTTCTCAGTAGTTGTACTTCTGTTTTACTAGAAGTAACACTAGATTAAAATAAGAAAAACAACTACTAAAACTGCTTAATTTTATGAGGAAAATTTTGCCATGGAGACAAAAATCTTTAAGGTCCTACGAACAGCCATATACATATCTTATACATCCATAATAAACCCCAGAAGTAATTTCTTCCAGAAATTAAATTTTGTATGTACATTGATAAGTGCTTCTTTGCCTTAGTTTGCACTCCAGATTGTTCTGTACATTATGATATTTCATTTGTAAAATACGAAAATCAAAATGAAATTAACTCATAGAATGCAAATTTACAGATTTCAGAATTTTTGGAAGTCCTTCATACTACAGCTAGCAGCAACCAGCACAGGATGCTTTTGAACATCAGCATGGGGAAGTAACACCATGACTGTATAACCCTACCTGTGCACACTGCACTCTCATGACTGTATAACTTCCATGTATCTCCGAAGACTTATCTGCTTTTCATCAACTCTTCAAATCCTAGATGAGGAGCAGAGAATATATTTGAAACTACAGCTTTATGTCTTTTGCTTGTTATAAATATCTTTCACACCCTATAAAACAATATACTTGCTTCCCCAAGAATGTCCAGCTCCCTATCAACACAGAATATAAAATCTGGTGGAACACTATGCAATTAACTTTGTATTTGATGAGAATGGTCACATTTTGTCTTCAACATGAAGGACAATTATCCTTACAGGCTGTTTAGTGTAAAGCCATCTACTTTTACTGATACAGAAGAAATACAATCAGCTTTTTAGACCCTGCTTGGGTTTTATGTCAAGTAGTAATTCACACCTGATATACACTTGAATAGAAGAGGACTGGAATAACAATCTTTATCTTTAGTTTTTAGTATTTTTCCCTCCTGTCCATAAAATAGGAGCAGTTAAAAATACAGTGGCATTATCTGAGGAAGCATACGCTAATATAAATTGCTAAGGGGAAAGCATGTTTATTTTTATTCAAAATATCAAGTGTTCCTAGGTTTTAAATGTGCTGTCAAACTGGAGGTTGGCTGAATGCATCATCCTTCCGCTCTTCTTCACTTCATTGTGATGATATTAAGCCTGCATTTAATAAAATCTGCCAGCACTGGATGTGAAACATTTCTTTTCTAAGAAGACTTTCTTTTCTGTTAACAAGAAAATTTTTGCAGACTTACCATGTTCTATCTCATAACAAAAAAAAAAAAAAAAAAAAAAAAGTTCAATTCCAACAACACTGTATTTTTTAAAGATTTTTTTTTTTCTTATGATGCTGGATTTATTGTAGAGAGATGTGTTGCCTTTTTGAAATTTCCACCCTTTTAACTACTGAAACATTAGTAAGAATTGTTTGCTAACTCTAAGCATCTATGCTTTAACAACCACAGGTTTAAAATGGACTACATTGTAATGTTTGACATAAACTCATGTTTTCTTTTTGTTGTCTTTACAAACCCAAATGAAAATTCTAAATAAATCTAAAAAATTCAGCTCCGTCATTACCGTCTTATCCTTTGGAGACCTATTTTTTTTAGCAATTAGACTCAGGCTTTTACCTAGACAGTGGTGTCACTGATTTTAAAACCTGCTCGGGAAAAAAAAAAAAAAAAAATTCAAATCTATTTTCATTTCTTCTTCTTCCAACAAGTAAAATGAAATAAAATAAAAACAGACAAAAGTAAAACTACTGTTTAATTCTATGTTTGATATTTGACTTATGATGGTTGGATCTCAGCTTGAACATTTCATTCATAAATGCCAAATGACCCTAAGGCTTTCCATAAGTATATTCAACAAGTTGACTTTTCCCTCCTATCAAAAATATGTCGTAACTTTGAGAATCTCCTTTACATGTTTACCCTAAGTTAATGGTGCTTGTAAATTAGCTTGACATAGTTGGTACAACATTAATACAGTTAACTTTAACTTTGGAAATCCTGATGAATTCATCTTTATATTAGACTTTTTGGACTGAGTCAGCAGAATACTGTAAATTGCAATAATTAACCAGCTGTAACCCTCCAGCTCACAGCATAGACTGCAGCTAGGTCACCAGAGAATTTAAGAAATAAGAAAAAAAATCCAACATTTTATATCAGACTGACCTCACATTAATGATAATTATGTTGTTCAGAAATTACCATTTAGTGCTGGAGCATCAACTCCATAGCTGCAATTATATACAAGCACTAATATTGAACTTATCAACAAGCACCAGTACTTTTTGTAGTTGTGATATGAAAAAAACTCCAAACACAAAACAAAAGAAAAAAAAACAAACAAAAAAACAGCCCAAACCAACAAAGCAAAAACAACAAACAAAACAAAATCCAAAAGCAAAAATACCCCAACATTGAAATAAAAGATCAGTCTTGTCAACAAAATTCCAAGTACTGTTTACACCACACAAACTCTGTTTTTGCTCCCAGAAACATGATAACCAATTTCCTCTCATCTAACCCTTGCCATTAGCATTTATCAAGCAGGCAAATCAATCCCAGTGCCTCTCCCAGGGATTAAGACCAGCATTGCTCCTTTCCAGCATTGTTACAACATCACACTGCTGCAGTGAGACCCTGAGAGGGAATCTTACTACCCCCAGGCTTTCAAAATGTAGATCTAGCTGCTCAGAATTGATCTTTAGTGACTAACATAAACAACCTCTGATGCAATCTTATTCATAAGTCTCGAATACTACAGTTCATATACTGAACTTGGTGTGAGGAATGAAATATGAAAAAAAACCAAACTGGTTCTGGCCATTCTCAACTAAGACTTTTTTTGTATTCAAACAATAAGAACATCCCTTGAGGTTTTTCACAATCCCACAAGCCCTCTCAAAAATCCCATTACATTTTTTTCTTTCCCATGGGGTCCAAAAGATAGTCTTGTTTCCCCTTTTCAGTTACAAAGTTCTGACTGAACTTCTTCAAAGCTCTAAGTGGTTCACCAAGTGGTTCACCAAGCCACTTTCCATTGGTTATCAGTATGGCTGCTAAATTACCTTCCAGTATAACTAAGAAGGTGTCAGTTGACTAGAGATTGGCAAATGCGATGCCCATTTACAAGAAGGACCAGAAAAAGGATTTGGAGAACTACAAGCCTTTCAGTCTGACCTCAGTGCCAGTGAAGATTATAGACCAGATTATGCCGAGTACCATTATACAGTACATGCAGAACAACCAGGTGAGCAGGCACAGTCAGCACTGGCTCATAAAAGGCAGATCCTGATTGACTAACCTGATCTTCTAGTAAACCCACTTAGTGGATGAAGGAAAGGCTGGGGATGTTGTCTACCTGGACTTTAGTAAAGCCTTTCACAGAGTTTCTCACAGCATTCTCCTGGACAAACTGTCTGCTCATGCCTTTGATGGGTGAATGCTACACCAGGTAAAATACTGGTTGGATGGCTGGGATTGAAGAGTTGTGGTGAATGGAGTTAAATCTAGCTGGTGGCCAGTCACAAATAGTATTCTCCAGGGCTCAGTACTGGGGCCAGTTCTCTTTAAGATGTTTATCAATGGTCTGGATGAGGGATTCTGTGCACCCTCAATAAGTCCGCAGATGACACCAAGTCAGGAGGGAGTGCTGATCTGCCTGAGTATAGGAAGGCTCTAAAGAGGGATGTGAACTGGTAGGATTGATGAGTTCAAGCCAGTTGTACAAGGTTCAACAACGTGAAGTGTAGGGTCCAGCACATGGGTCACAACAACCCCATGTAACGCTAAAGGCTCAGGGAAGAGTGATCAGAAAACTGCCCAGAGGAAAATGACCTGGGAGTTCTTGTCAACAGTCGGCTGAATGTGAGCTGGCAGTGTACCCAGGTGGCCAGGAAGGCCAACAGTAACATGGCTGGGATAAGAAATAGTGTGGTCAACAGGACTAGGGAAGTGATCATCCTCCCATATTTGGCACTGGTGAGGCCACATCTTGAGTACTGTGCTCAGTTTTGAGCCCCCCACTACAAGACAGACATTGAGGTGGTGAAGGAAGTCCAGAGAAGAGCTACAAAGCTGGTGAAGGGTCTGAAGAAAAAATCGTATAGGGAGCACCTAAGGGAACTGGGGTGAGCTTATCACTCTCTACATCTACCTTAAAAGAGGCTGTAGCAAGGGGCGTGTCCATCTCTTTTCCCTAGTAATGAGTGATAGGACAAGAGGAAATGGCCTTAAGTTGTGCCAGGAGAGCATTAGATTGGATATTAGAATAAACTTCTACACTAAAAGGGTTATCAAAGAGTGGAGCAGGATGTCTAGGGAAGTAGTCAAGTCACCATCCCTGGAGGCATTTAAAAGATATGTAGATGTAGTGCTTAGGGACATGCTCAGCATGAGACTCAGTAGAGTTAGATTAACAGTTGGACTTAATGAATTTAAATATCTTCTGTGAAGGACCAGGTATTTCCTCACACGAACATGAAATACCCTTTAGGTCAGCAGACATACCTGACTTAAAATGGCGTCTCCACGTGGTGCTGAACCCTCTTGTGTGGGGGTTGCCACCGCCATTTCCTGCTGCGTGCCGCCGGAGCTGCTTCCTGCCGTGTGCCTGCCGCCATGTGCCTGCCGAAGCTGCTCGCCGCCACCGTGTGCTGCCGCTGCTGCCACCGTTCGTCACCGCTTCTGCCGCTCCGCGCTTCTTGGCGCGGTCCCGAAGCCGCTCCTGCCGCCGCTTGCTGCCTCTGCTTGCCACCGCCATTTCCTGCCGCCGCTCCCAAAGCCACCTGCCGCCGCCACCGCTTTTGCCGCCTGCAAGCCTGAGGTCCCCGGCTGCAGCCCGAGTCCCAGCTCACCTAGTCCCGGCTCTCGCCTGGTTCCAGTTCGCTCCAGCCAGACCCGGCTTGACCCAGCTCGTCCCGTCCCGTTGCTGCAGCTGTTCCTGCCAGCCTGTCTGCATTGTTTGCAGCTAACACTGTGGTGAGACAAATTCCTGCCACCCCAGGTCCTAAAACCGGGCATATTCCTCCTCCTCCTTCCCTCATAAATAAGTAAATAAGGTGTGTAAACAGGGTGTACCCATATATAAGTATTAAGACATAAGTTCTTGTTATTTGATGCTTAAAAGATATTTCACAGTTCGTTTTTGCTTTAATTACCCTTTTTGAACCTCCTGCCCCGAATTGGTTTGTTTTCCCCACAATGAACCGAGCATTCGTAAATTCTAATTGAGGATTGGCTGTTGTTATTGGAAATATTAGTAAGCACTGAGCAAGTCACTCACTCAAAAAGTCAGTGCCGAAGCTACTGCTCCTCTGTGAGAGGTGATCGCTATGTGCGGACCTCTCAGCAGATCCTGACAAGCTAAATACACTCAAAAAAGTAGATACAATAGGTCGTGGATCGTGACATCTTCTCTAACTAAAACGATTCTATGTTTCTATGGTTCTTTCAGTGGGTCATTTATCAGTGAGCAGAGAGAAAACAACATTTTTATTTTTTCTGTTATCTCTTCTTCCTTAGGGTTTATGTATCTGGGAATCTAATGTATTACTTATCCTATGACTTGTCCTTTCCTTATATTTTTATTTATTTTCCTTATTTTTATTTTTTTAAAATTTTCCTTATTATTTTCAGTGCCCAAACAGGAGTAACTAAAGAGGAAAAAAATAAATCTGGTTGATAATTCTTGTGCACAATGGTGCAAGAAGGCTGAGTGCTCTCTTGCTCTTAGATTAGATTTTCAAACAAATGAAATCTATAGGGTTCTGTTATCAGTATTAAGTAACTGAATAATTTTTGATCCTCTAGGTGAGTATTGATCCATTTTAAAGGTGGACAGATAATATAAATCCCACTATCTATTTGAAAAATCACCTAGTAGACACATATTGAAGAGAAAAAAAATCAGCATCCTTTCTGATATGAAAAACATAACTAGTTTATCATGTTAGTAGCATCTGGCTAATGAGTAAAGCTACACCTAGCAGTCAACCTGTCATAAAATGCATGCTTAGCTTCAAAAAGGTCTCAGTGTTTTGTTTTTTCTCAGTAAGAACATCACAGGACACAAGGGTGAATTTAATTATTATTCAGCCTCCAGCATTCTGATACACAAAACCAACCATATAACCCATCTGTACACAGGCATTTTTTCTGTTCTAGCATCATTGCCTACTTTCCATTACAGAAAGTATAGAGGATAATAAAATAACTATGACTTCTCACCATTAGATATACATTTGTTTATCCCCTGTATTTGTACTGAAGTATGGAACAAGTAGCACAAAACTTCACTTATTACGTAGCTGGCACAGTAAAGAATGTGTTCACTGGAATCTCTAAACACTAAAGGAATCAAACTTAAATTCTCCTTTTACCACGTGCAAAAAAAGAAAAAAAAAAAAAAAAAGGCCAGTTGTCAAGAAATATAAAATTCATTTTCTGATCTGATCTAGGTTTTTGAAAAAAACTTAACTATGCATTTCACAGCTAAAGGTCTTGGTTTATTCAGGAAAATCAGAATTACACTATATAATGTTTGTTTAAGTATATGCCCTGTCTCTCCTACTTAGAATGATGAAACAAGATAGAGAACTCATCAGTAAGCTTTCTTTTCCTTTTTAAATTGCAGATCTTTAATGAAATGTAAAGAACTTAAGTATAAAGGGAAAAGAAATTAAAGTTTATTGTAAAGAAACACAGCAGTATAATTTCTGTAAGTATGTGGTGATGTTGAAGGGTAAAATCTGGCCACACACTGAATTTGTCAATAAAACAAAGATATACTACAATTTGTTACATCTCTGCAGTCACATGTCCTGAAGATGTAGGAGAATAAACTGTGTTTTTCAAATGTGCTGGCTAAAGCAGCATTTAAGGGCATGCCAACAAAATCATATTTTGAAAGAATTTGAGGTACCTGATAATGCATCTTCACTTAGCTAATGAGAACTCTTTGGTAATGTGCCTATACTTTGGGAATAGGACTTTGAAATATTTGGTTGTGTTGTATCAAGTATACACATACTAAAATTTAATTCAGTACAGCAATAAAAATAAATAGTTTTTCAGCACATATGTATTAGATGATTAAGTGACTGCAGCTGTAGTTTCAGAGAGCCCAACAGCCCAAATGAAATCCAGATCACCTAAGGAATTATTTTCCTCTACACAGATTTATAGCACATAATTAGAACAGTGCAATTTGTAGTTTTGTGTCATTTCTCTCACAATGCTTACATTACATTGAGATATCATCCACACTAAGTCATACATGTGAGATTTTCCTAGTTGGCTTTTTCTAATTAAGCCCTTTATAATAACAGTGCCTGCCTATTTTAATGGTTATTCTCAACAGGATATATCACACCAAAAGCAAGCAAAACGATCTCCATAATTCTGATCTTCATGTTCTAGCATGGCACTACCTCCTCTACCTCACATTTCTGACCAGCTGGATGGAGCCATTCCTGTGCATTGCCTTTTAAATTTCTGCACAGACCTTGCCAATAGCCTCATTTGGTTCTCCACATGCAGATTCCTTCTGGGCAAGACCAGAATATTCCACTACAAAGGGTAAGATAATGTGTGAGATTTATAAACCCAGATGAGCTCCTACTTACGTAACATTAAAAAAAAATAATAAAAAAATAGAATACTTGTAAATCATGCACTGCTTTTCTAGTAACAATTTTTTATATGTCAACATATGGCTGTATTTCTCCCTAATGTAACTCCAAAAAGTTGCATTTTGTGAGCTGTCATCTGTAGAACTTTAGGAACTAAAAATGATACCAAGGAAAAATATTTTTTCTTATACTGTTCTTGTCCTTCACAGAATAAGTCAGTCAGCAATTAAAATTTTTGTAATACTTTCATGGAGTCTGAAATATTTGGGTTTGGGTTAGTTGTTTTTTTTTGTTTGGGTTTCCCCCCCCTAAGTGATTGCCTATTTTTTTTCCTTTTGTTCTATCACCAGTTGCTTGTGAGAAGAGACCAGTGCCTGCCTCTTTACAGCACCCTTTTAGGTAGTTGTAGAGAGCGATGAGATCTCCCTTCAGCCTCCTTTTCTTTGGACTAAACAGCCACAGTTCCCTAAGCTGCTCCTTGTAAGACTTGTTCTCAAGGTCCTTCACCAGCTTCATTGCCCTTCTTTGGACATGCTACAATGCATAATTTTTGTGTAACAGTAAAGATGTAAAATTAGTTTGAGATTTTTTGGTGGAAAAAAAAAAAGAAAAAGAGAAAAACAAACATACCACAAAAATAAACACCAAAAATGAAATAGCATAGATGCCTTTTTTTTTTTTCTTTAACCTAGTCAAAGTGATACGAGCTATGTTTTACTTTAATTATAAAAGCATTCATTTCAAGATCAGTAAACTTCAACTTGCGATTCTGTCCCAAGTGTGGATACCTTTCTGGCCACATGGAGGCAAGTATATCAAAGAGAGAGCAGAGGCACCTTGGATACAATCACTTCAGTCCTGCAGTAGTGTGAATTTGCAAGGGTATGACATAATACGGCATGAACTAAATGCCAGGAGTGAGGCCTGATGCTCTATGTACAGAATCAGTTATGGATTCGAATAACAAACTAAAACCTTCTAGTGTTCAGTGTTGAATTTATTTTTAATAACAATACAAATTATATTGTTGGGGACCACCAAAACTTACCAGATGCTACATGTGACTCTCTCACTGAATAAGAAAAATAAGTCGAACCAATACTGTTAAATTTCTGCCATACATGCTACTGATTAAGTAGGAATAATGAATGCATGCATTTTAAACTCCCAGTGTTTCCCAGGTTACTCCTCTCTCTATTCTGGAACCACTGAAACAGTGGGGATAAACATGTTACAAATAATAATAAAAAAACCCCCCACAAAATATCCCCAACAAAACAAGAAGGTGAATCCAGGGAACTATAGGACAGCCAGGCTCACCTCAGTCCCTGTGACAGTTATGGAGCAAGGCCATTGATGGGAAGCCATCTTTTAGCACTTGAATAAGAAGTTGTCTGGGAACAGACAAAAAAAATGACCAGGCAAATCACTCTTGATAGTCTGACTACTTTCTTTTTTAAAACCCTTTGGGCAAGGGGAAAGCACTGCATATTGTGTACCTTAAGTCTAGGAAGGTCTTTGTCACTGCCTCCTATAAAACCTCAGTATCCAGTCTGAGGAGAAATAGACCATATGGAAGATTGGCTGGAAAAGCAGTTAGACCTCTGATCCCAAAGAATAATTACCAGCAGCTGTAAGTTCAACTGGCAGCCGATTATTAATGGCATTCCTCAGAGGCTGATACTAAAGCCAAAATTCTGTAACATCTTTATAAAAAAAACAGATAATGGGACAGAATGCGTGGTTAGCAAGTTTGCTACTGACACCAAATGTGGGGAAGCAGTCTGAGCATTACAGGATTCAAGGAGAACTCAACAAGCTGGAAGAAGGGAGACACAGAACACTCACGCCAGACAAAACAGAAAAAAATAAAGGTACCCAAGACAGAAACTAAGCAAAACAACACAAGAAATCAGACAACCAAAATATTCAGCAATATAGGCAACAGGATAAGTAGCACCCTGTAGAAAACTACCTGGAGTTCTCATGGACCAATAATTCAACATCGGTCCCTAGTGTAACCTGGTAGCAGTGAAGACTACCTACTTGGTGGGCTGCATTAACAGAGGCACAATTAGTGGTCAAGGCAGTGATTCTTCTCCTCTACTTGAAACTCTGAAGGCACATGTGAAATACTACATTTATTATGTGCAGGTTTGGGGTCCTCCAGTGCATGGGGGAGATCAGAAAGCAAGGGAGAATCATAGACGGCTAGGAAGATGATGAGAGAGCTGAAGCAAAGGGAACAAAAGGAGAGGCAGAGAGACCCCTGTTTTTCCTCAAGAAAAGATGGCTATCTCAGGGCCTAATTGCACTCATCTGCTACCTAAAGGTGAACAATAAACAAGACAGAAGCAAACTGTTCTCAGAGGTGTTGAATGTTGTTTTTTACCAGGCACTAAACAACTTGCTCAGGAAGACTGTGGAATATCCATTATTGGTGCCAGTGATAGTTTGACTGAACAAGCCCTAAGTAAACTGATCAAACTTTGAAGTGGGCCCTACTTTGTTAAGACTAGCTGGCTTTCTGAGTTCCCTTCCCACCTAGACTATTCTGTGACTTAATGCTTCTATCATTATAAAAGAGGCTTCTAAAGTGTATACCTGAATTATGAAACCAAATCCATAACAAAGGTGGCAACTGCACAGCTCTCCTCTATTATAAATGGCCACATTACATGATGCTGTAGTATTGCTTGCAAATTATAAGAGTATCCTTAGTGAAAGAGCTGATCTTTCATTAATGTCAGTCTGACATTTGCAAAATTGATTTGTTTTGACATTTAGAGCACTTCCATTGTAGTGTGGACTCATGTCTGACATTAAGCAAACCAAATAACAGTGGTTTTGCTTAAAAGCTTCCCACAGAACACTGTTAGTTTACAATGCAGACAACTATTCCAGCAGACAAGCATGTTTTAGGAAGCAGAACAGGCACACTGACTTATAGGGAAACAAAATCCTTAAATTAAGAATATCTAAAGCATAAATATTGGTCACTGAAAATAAATTAATGCTTATACAACTTCAAGGCTTAGTCATAAAACTTGGAATCCAATTAGATGTTTAAGGAAGAACCTTGTCTGTATTTTTATTTCAAGAGAAAAAAATGGCTTATATTTTAAAATAAATGATAATAACCCAAAAGAGTGCAAGACAGACTAGCTCAAACATTGGAACTTTTTAGCAGTACTACAAAACTTCTAGTCATCTTAGTTTGCATTTGAAGTGGATGAATTGATCACAAAGGCAAAACAAATCAAATTCTACAGAATTGTCTGACTTCCATCTTAAAAGTGTGTATATGAAAAAAAAAGTTATCTTGTTAAGGATTGAATTTAAACCCATAATTACACTGTATTTTTCCATTAACTTTACAATGGTCCTACATTAAATACATTGTGTTTAAGTACTGCTAATTTGAAAACAAAGCAATTTCAGTTTGCTACTGACACCAAATGTGGGGAAGCAGTCTGCGCATTGCAGGATTCAAGGGGAACTCAACAAGCTGGAAGAAGGGAGACACAGAACACTCACGCCAGACAAAACAGAAAAAAAATAAAGGTACCCAAGACAGAAACTAAGCAAAACAACACAAGAAATCAGACAACCAAAATATTCAGCAATATAGGCAACAGGATAAGTAGCACCCCTGTAGAAAACTATCTGGAGTTCTCATGGACCAATCATGTGATTATTCTTAGATAAACAATTTTTTATTTGTTTATTTATTTATTTTTGCTATCTTGTAGACTGTTAAGATTTTTGGGTTTCGATTTTTTGTGGGGTTGTTTGGTTTTTATTGAGTTAGAGTGAAACGTCAAGGGCTGAAATGCATGACTTTGCAATTTAATTAATTTCTGCAGGCTGATATTTCAGTTTAAGAGGGAAAGGAATTCTGTCAAAACTATTTTATACACTTCTCTTAGTTTGTATGTTTCACTAATAGTGTCACAATTGTAACTGAAGTTCAGGGACAGTTAAAACTCTGAAGTAACATTATTTAATACCAGTAGCTAACTTTACGGTATTTATAATTAACTCTACCAAGAGCAGCCTAACAAAAGAAAGCAGCTGAAGAGGGTTTTCTTAAACTGCTGTTTTCATTGCTATCTAATGAAGATGTAAGAAATCAGTAGTCTCAGCATCCTTTCCAACAGTGTTAAATAATTGTCCTTGAGAAAGCAATTATTATTTTACTTAAAATGTGCCTCTATTGATCAGAAAGAGCAGTACCACTTGTATTTTCTAATCATGCTAAGAAATCTATAAACATTAAAAATGTTCCAAATTATGCACTATTGGTTTCCTTGTAATTTTCATTTTCAGTGACTAATGAACTTCTAAAGCTAGGGAATAATTTCAAAGTCCACAGGTAATTACTGGAAAATAAACTGGATTATTAGTCTATGACTTATAATACAATGAATAAATTGCTCAGTACATGATTGCCATTGTTATTCATCACCTGTAGTTCCTTTATCACAGAATCAGTAAGAATTTGCAGTTTATCAAGATGGGCAAAATTGCACCCTGATATAAAATGCGTATTAATAATCTTGCTGTTACATGTAATACTGTCTTTAGTGAAGTAGCACTTCTACATTATATGTAATGTTTAATATCTTCAGGTTAGTTAAAACAACAATGTTGGACTTTAGTGTTTGATTTCTGCTTCTTTTGGTACCAGAGGCACTTGCTGTGTGTTCTTAAAATTTATGTTAAAAATGACATGCTAATGCTTCTACATCTTAAAAATCCTTTTTGTCATTGCTTTTAAAATATTTGCTGCTCCCTAAACTCTCGAATACAAACAGCAATACAAATACAACTGAACTGAGCTTCACATTAGCAGACTTGATAGCAAATAGCTTAACCATAAATGCGTATCTGTTGTGTTTGCAGGAAATGAGCTGTGTTTAGCCTTTGTATTTGCTGTCATACTGATGTTACTTCACAAAGCAACCCTCAACAATCTAAAAGCCTGACACATTTCTGTTTCAAGTGTATATACACACTCTGTACATCAAAACCCATTGGTTTAGGCTCATGTGCATTGTATGTGTAAGGAATAAATGCCTGAAAGAGATGCTAGCATTATGGTGTATTACCAACCTTTCCACGCCAAAGGGATAAGAAATTACATGTTTTCAGATTCAAAATGGTGGAATTTGAACGTTCAACAAGGCCTTCTTAGATTGCTTCATTAAAGATTGGTCTCCATAAGCACAAAGGAGCACAGAGACACAGCAAAAGACTGAAGAACCCCAGTCAGAGCGAACAGAGGCCCCAGACCTGGCTCCTTCCAGGGCTCTCAGACGACAAGGATCAGGAGCAGTACCACTCAAAATGGAAGAGGCTCCTGGATCACAGACCAAGTGTTCCTGCCTACCACTTTCCTAATAAAGGAGAGCCTTGTTGATATCTTTCTCTTATTTTTTTATTATTTTAAAAATGCCATTTATGTAGCTCATAAAAAACTGCAAATCAACTGACAGATTTGAAACTCATGAAAAAGATTTTACTTTAAAAGGTGTTTCTATTTAAAAGCTGTAGTTTAACAAAATAAATTTACCAAATATAGAATTTTGAGACATTTCGATTAGCTTTGACACAAAGAAGTCTGTTCTTATTCCATATCATGCAATCGTTATATAAATATATGTAATTTATTTATTTTCCTAACATATGCATACCTCTCTTTCTATATGTATGCACATAAATATACCACATTTTCTTAAAATTATACATACCAAAAGACATACTTGACTCTAATGTAATAACTTTCAGATTTCTAGAGCTGTTTTCCACTACACAAGTTCTGTAGCCAAATGCCATAATAAATACTATCTTAGGTGACTTACCATAAGTGAGTAATCTCTCCTTCAAGGGCATGCACAGTGCTGAGAAACAACATGTAGGCAGACTGCTTGAGTGTCTGAACTTCCTTTTAATTTATATTAAAAAAGAAAAGGTGTGCTGGTTTGGTTTGGTGGGTTTTTTGGTAGTAGGGGATGGGCCCCAGGAGTGGCTCCAGTAACAGGCTGAGGAGGTCCCCCTGCTCCAAAACCACCAAGGAGTCATTAGAGGGACAATAGGTGTGCCTCTGTGATTAACATACGAAAGAACTGAGATAAGACCTGAGCAGAGCGAGCACTTGAACAAAAAATGAAGAAGCTGAGCTGGAGAAGCAGAGTGGTGCTGGTGGCTGGTGAGGAAGAAGGTGCCCTAGCAGAAGTTTCCCTGCAACCCATGACGAGATGGCAGCTGTCCCTCTGCATCCATGGCGGAACGTGATGGAACATTCCCTGAAGGCATCAGGAGGGGTGAACTGGGCCCGTGGACTTGGATTTGTTGCCAGTGGACTCAGATTATGCACCTGTGGAAGGCGTTGGAGCCAGGGGATGTGACTGTTCCCAAAAGCAGCCCATGACACTGTGGGAAGTCCATGCTGGAGAGCTCCAGACCTCATGGGAAGGACTCATGAAGGAGAGGTTCATAGGAGTGACCCCATATGGAAGCAGGGAAGGACTGTAAGGAATCCTTCTTCCTGAGGAGGATGGTGCAGCAAGAACCACCAGCCTGTGAACTGACTCTAAATCCCATCCCCTGTCCCCCTGTGCCGCTGGGGGGAAGGAGGGAGAGAAACCGGTTATAAGGTGATTTGGGCCCGGGAAGATGGGAGGTTTGGAGTAATGCATGTAACTGCTGCTCTTTGTGCTGTGTCCTATGTTCATTTGATTAGTGTGAAACTAAATTATTGTTTTTTCCCCAAGTTGGGTCTGTTTCGCCCCATGGACGTTAGTCGGTGAAGAACCCTCCTTGTCCTTTGTCTCGACCCATGAGCTTCTAGTTGGCCCTTGTCCTCCTCATCCTGGAGTGTGAGAGAGGGGGAAGTTTAGTGGATGGCCATGTGGCTGTTCCTTTGTTGCCATGTTGGGCCCAAACCAGGAGAAAAGGTGCATTGAAGTATCTTCAAGTACAGGATCTGATATGAAAACAAAGCCCTCCAATCGCTATCAATGCTACTAGCCACAATTATATCTCTGGAAAATGTTAATAGGTCTCTGAGCTCTTCATATCCACCAGTAGGATTCATAGTAAATTACTGTTTAGCAAAACTTTTACCTATTCATAAAATGAAAGTTGGTATCTAAAAGATCATAGGGTAAATAGAACTAATTTATATCATCTGGAAGATCCAAAATGTTTATTCTATAAATTACTCCACTCTCACACTAAAAAAGTGAAAAAGGAAAACTTACATTCTCACCAGGTCATCCCACAAATGAATGTATAGATAAAGCAAGAATTTTCACTGCTATAGAAGCTGAATGTAAATAATGATAGGATCCAGAAAGATAAGCTGTCTATTTACACAGTTTCAAAAATACCAGTTACTCTTACTGCTTCTTCTGAAGGCATAAGTAGTAACCTCTTAAGTACCATGGGAGTGCTTAACTATAAAAATGTAGTACAATAAGAAGAGACATGGTGAATCAGTAAAGAACTGCACTTGATGATGACTTACCTTGCTCTGTAGCAGAAAATCCAGAGTCAGGAACTCTGAGCATTCCAATAGAATAATTAAAACAAACAAACAAATAAATGAAATTAAAACCACTTTTTTAAAGAAAACCAAATTCAATACCATTATTATTATTTCTTACTAGAAACATAAGCATTGATTCTCATGTACTTTCCTTAGAGAGCCATATGAACCACTAGAACACTCATTTAAAATCTACCCAGAAAAACCGCCAATTCTGATGACTGTGTTTTATACAAGCACTAGGCCCATATAAATGAAGCCTCCTGGGTTCTCCAAATTAAAAGCAGAGGCAGCAGCTATTTCTGAAAGAACAATTAGCACAAAATGCAGCAAGTCCTTCAAGAGAAGGAAGTGAAAAGCTGTGGTAGGCATCTTTGTGACAGCTAAAGGGTTTGAATGCATTGTTGGCTTTGCAGGATGTGCAGTCCTAACAGAATGAAGAAAAAAACAACTTATGTTCTTCCCACTGATGGACTTTAAGGGCTTAAAAAAAACCCTCAAACCAAAAAAAACCAACACATAAAACCCACCAGCACTCTCCAGGATAACAGACTCTGCATATCACACTAGTATTCCAGTTCAAGAAATGAACCAAAATTCTTTCGCAGATTTTTCACCATCAGAAAATTTCTGTTGTCTCTTTGAGTCAGGTTTATGGACAAATGGTTTTTGAAATATAACTGAGAAGGGCACAAGAATGGCCTAATAATACTCCTGAATAATCCTACCAACTCTATACCAAAATTATCCTACTCAAATATTGAACATCAGTGTCAGCAAAAACAGGACAACAAATTTCAGTCCCCATGTTGATTTAATTATTCTTTTCTTGCCTGAAAATGCATGATAAGATGTCAGTTATTCAGAATCTCACAGTTTAATCCTAATGATACCTTTCTAGAGAGTGTCTTAAGATAATACACAGGCTTTTTTTCAATCAATGAATTCATACCAACACTACACAGAAAAGTAAGTCCAATTTTATTTTTTTTTTTCCTAGAGAAAGAGATAGAATTAAATAAGTATTTTAATAGGTAATACTGTTACTATGAATTGTAAAAATTAAATACTTTATCTTTGTTGATTCAGCATCAGAGCTGACAGTGAAATGCTTTACTGAAAATGGGGATATAGTGATATGTACATAACGTACTGGAGGAGAATTCTGACTGACATTTACAATCTGCATAACTAGTTTGTAGGAACTTGGAAAACTAGGCAAAGTAAAAGGCTTTCACATTATTCTGTACATGCAAAATCAAGACATTTGGAGTGAAGAGATATGGTTAAAACTTAAGGAGTTTTTTTCCTACATAAAACTATTCAAATAATTAAATTTAATTAAATGTGTGATATTCAAATATCACAAAATAAATAAATAAATAAATATACAGAGTGCTCTAGCAGAAAAACAGTGAACAAAACATGTAACCAAGAAGACAATTCTAACAGGCTAATATGCATTGATATTGAAATAACTGAGAGAGAGAAGTGGAAAAACAGAATACACAGAGCAGTGGTGGGAGGCAGGGGCCTGGTTCAAAGCACATGGAAAGAAAGAAATTAGTTTTATGGGAATTCTTATTAGTCCTGTAAAAAATCCAATCTAACTGAGATTTTTAATTTATTATTTTTTTTCTAGTACATTTCCTGAATAAATCAACCTTCTGAAAATTGTCTTTGGCCTACTGCCACCCACTTGCTTCATTTGCTGACTTGTCATACTCAGCACTTCTCCACTCCATAAATGTCTGTTTACATGACAGGAATTTAAAAGGATGAAAAGGTATTAATGAAGTCACTTAAGAACGTAGTAAGTCTTTAAACAAAAGTGAGGTTACTCTAGAGTCACTGTAAAATGATTGACACTAGGAGCTAGATTCAAATCCCATTGAATGCAAAGCAAAGGTTAGTCTTTTTATGTCTTGCTTTTATTTCTATAAACCTCAAAATAGAGTTGCTTCATGTTATCATACTGTATATAATTTTAATCCACTTAACAGAACTAAAGAGGAATATTGTAATGAAGTAAAGAACAGAAAAAAAAATCACCTTGTTAATATTTTTATTTAACAGCTGAAGAATAAAATTTTAGAATCGCACAAGAAACAAAAAGAGGTTCTAGACATGCCTTGTAGTAGCAGGTGAAAGACTGAGATAACCACCAAGAAAAAAATCCTGACTCTTGTGTCCCTTTCAGACCTTCCAGAGAAGGCTACAGAGCTGTCCTCTCAGATACTTTCAGTTAGGTTTGTTTGTATTGCTTGGCCACATTTCAATTTAGCAGGAAGGACACCAGTGAAACCTGCTCTAAAACACATGTCCACAAAACTACTGAAACATCATGACACAGAAAAAATAGTTGGTCTTTTAAGCTCAGTGGAATAGTTCCAGTAATCTTCCAGATTGAAGACTGAAGCAAAATTGACAGATGCTTCCAATGAGCCAATGGGTACAAATTCTAAGTATATATGAACAGAGAATGTGATGTAGCTGCTATCTCATGATGGATCCCTTTTCTAAGCCAGTATATCTTTATTTAGAATTTTACATTGCTAAGTATCTGGTGGACTGGCGTTTTTTAAGCTCAGTTGATTATAAAGTAAAAATTTCTCACTAAAGAATGCAGGGATGTGCTATACAAAAGGAAATGCCACACTCTGCTAATAACTAAACAGAAGCCTGGTGAACTTTTGATTATGTAAGAAAGTCTTACATTGTTTCTGAAGTTCATTAAATTGAAATGTCTTCAGAGAACAAGTTCTGGGTATGTGGGATTATCTGCAGAGAACTGTAGTTCTTCCTAAAGTGTCCAAAATTACTTATGAAACATTCTTACAATTTAAAACAATCCAAATCAAATGATAATACCAATAAAACCCAACTGCAAATAAAAAAAAACAAAAACCAAACAACTAAAAACCAGAACACAAACAAAATAGAAAGACACTGCAGGCTCAGCAGAACAGCTTATTTTCTTTGCCTTCCCTGTGGGCATAATTCATCCTCATAGAATAATGGATGCACTTGGAGCTGCTGGTGTCAGGACACATTGTTAACTGTTGCCAATTATCTCCATTTCCACTAGAGGGAATGAGTTGAAAGCAGCTGGCACTGCAAGAGGCTGGAACTTTAAATTAGGTATAAATTGCAATGCAGTAGACAGAAATTACTGTCCTAACAGTCTTAATAAATACTGGCATGTATTGAAGTGCCCACTGCCCACTGCCTTCCACAACACAAACACCCTGGCACTTACTGGTTGCCACAGAAACCATAGGATTGCTCCCATCACACCATGCTCCTATTTTAAATTCTGCTGCAGCACTGAAGCATCATTTCCACTGCATAACAGCACATATTTATAACAGAAGAATGCTGTTACTACATTGTCACACTGTAAAGTCACAAAAATAAAGAAATTTACAACATACAAAAATACTGTACACTTTTCAAGTATCTGCCATACAGATATCAACATCAGAAAGAGAGTCCTATGAATAGAAAAGTATCACTAAGACTCTAGGCAAAACAATCACATACCACTCCTTTACTTTTCTATCAGGAAAGAAAAGCTATTCTCAGTTGTTTAATACATAAGATTTTATGAACTGCAGTGTTACAGGCTGCCTGTACATGTTGGTTTTGCATACTTGGAAAAAAAAAACCAAACAAAAACAAACAAAAAAACCCCACAAAATAAGTTAATGTACAGAATACTTATTGGTGAGTTATTACAACTGGTATCACACAAAAAAAATGTATGTTTGCTATGTGAAACCCATGAAGCCTAGGTATTGATACTATAACCAGATGCTCCATTCCTCTAATCATCTTTGTGTCCCTGTGCTGGACTCTTTCCAGTAGCTCCTTATCCCTCCTGAACTGGGAATCCCAGGATTAGAACCAATACTCCAGATGTGACCTCAACAGGTGAAGTGCTAGTGCTTGGATATTAGGTGCAAGCCAGATTTGACCTAGAGATGAACCCTGTACTTTTTATACTTATTAACTTTTGTAGTATAATTGTTAGTTTAAACTATCACTCACAAACCCCTTATGATGAAGATAATCCTGATATTTTGGGATCTTGTGTGCTTAACCACTAGCCCAGATATTTTAGACCTTTGTGCGGATGAAGTGTCTAGAAACTCTTGTGTAACTGTGTACAATGGACTATTAATATATAGCTTTTGCTGATAAAATGTCTAGGCAAGATATTTCAGGGAACCCTACCAACAGCATTCTGGGCTCTGGGAAAGCCTTTGTCTCAGTTGGTTGGGGGTATACCATCAGTTGTTTCTGGTGGTTGCACAAAAAATATGCAAGTCATTCTGACTTGTTGATTTGGCATTAGAAAGTTAGGGCACTCTTGGAGACCCCACCTACCAGTGGATGCACTGTGTAGGATTTCCCAGTTGCCAGGAAGGGCTCTCCAGATCCTCGCTGCATCCAGGGCTCCCCCAGTGACTGCAGACCTGGATGACGGCAACGTATTAAGGGCAATTGGTGATGTATCTATTTTAATCATTATAGCTGCTCCTTGTGTAGTAATGATTAGATGCATTGCCATGCTTTGCTTTGACTTTGCTAAAGTATTCTAGTTTTGTTGTATTTGTCTTTAACAGATACTGTGTGTGATTGTAGTGGTTACCATATTTAACCTTAGCAAGTACAGATAAGCTAACTTCCTTGATAGGGCACTTGTGTCCTTTGTGCTGGCACTGTCCCTTTGGTAAAGCATGAATTGGCAAAACACAAGGGCAGAATAGAAGGAAAGGATAATCTCTTTTGACTTAATGACCATACTTTTCTTAATGCACCCCAGGATGCCATTGGCCCTCTTGGGCACAAGGACACATTGTTGACTCATAGCCAGCCTGTTGTCCAGCAGGACCCTGACTACTTTACACTTGCCCTTATTGAATTTCATTAATTTTCTCCCTAGCCAACTCTCTCGTCTGTCCAGCTTATGCTGAATTGGTAGCACAGTCTTCAGGTATGTCAGCCACTCCTCCCAGTCTTATATCATCAGCAAACTTGCTGAGAGTACACTCTATCCCTTTGTAATGGTTGTTGGTGGATATATCGAACAGGGTTGGACCTAGTACCAACCCGTGGGAAATACCACTAGACACGGGTCTCCAACTAGATTCTGCTTCATTTTCTGCCCTTCAGCCAGTTCCCAATCCACCTCACTGCCCAATCACCCAATCCACACTTCTTGAGTTTCTAGGAAGGAAACAAAAGAGTGGTGGAATTCAGTATTTCTCAGCATTACAGTGACTTGCACTGTAAACCAATATGGTATTAATTCTATTTATATATAACAGCTTTCCAGAATATTTTAAGCTACAAATGCATAAACTTGAATATCTGATTTTTATTTTATTTTAATGTAATTATTTCCTCGGTTGTAACCTTTTGCATCTCCACAGAGTAAAAAGAGAGAATGTTTGACTTACAATTCTGCATAGAATTCCTTTTGTCCAAAATCAGCTTGGGGGGAAATGACTACTAAAAACATTTTTATAAACAACAACAACATATGGAAGGATGGTTAAAAATGTACAGAACATTGTAAGTCTGTATTTATGGCAGTTCCACTGATATAGATGCTCAGTTTTTTTCCTGATTCTTCTCTGACACTATAAAACTCACAGTACAACTCATCACTGACCTCCACTTGGCCATTGAGCTGTTTACCTCTGCCCTTTGAGTGTGACTATCCAGCCAATTCCTTATCCACTGAGTTGTCCATCTTTCAAGTCCATGTCTCTCCAATTTAGATACAAGGATATAATGCAGAACAGTGTCAAATGCTTTGCCCAAGTCGAGATCATTGTTCTTTCCTTCAATTATTATGTTATATAAAAACTCTCTGAAACAGTTTAACCAACATTTTTATTTTCTACTTGTACTATTTTAACTGTGATAAATGCAAAAATATTTCAAGATAGCACATTTCAGGAATACAAAAAGCTTTCTGTCTGTATACCGCATTCCTTATTTTGAGTTTCTGGAGTATAACTGTACTCAATCAGCATTTTTTACTTTTACATCTAATGACTTAAAAGTCACTAGAGATATGACTTCTTAAATCAGCAATAAATTAACTATTGACAAGAACATCCAGCACAGATGTAAGCCCAAAATTGGGAAGCCATTTTCATCTAGCCTAGGGCAAACTACTGCAGCAGTAAAAGCCATTAACATGTTGAAAGGTGAACATGGCTGTTAGAGAGGTCTTACTACTACAAAATAAGATTTCAGTCTTACTTAGAACTGCCTTTTCATTTTTTGGACATTTAGTTGTGGTATTAAAATAAATAAATATACAAACAAACAAATAAAGAAATATTTCATAAAGCGAGAAAGGAAAAAAAAAACCACCTTAAATTATTCCAAAAAAGTTAGCTGAGGAAAAAGTCTTGATCTGATTAAGTGCCTCATTATCTATTAAAGCTCCCTATTATCTCAGCAAAATATTTAGCCTCAGTTTGCTCTTCAGTCTGACCTCAATCCAGTGTTGTTAAACCAGAAATCCTTCTATTTAGAGGGGAATCCTAAACACGATATTTTCACAACATTTCAAGGACAATCCAGTGAGTTAGAAAGTGAATTGTTACAAAGCCTGAAATCCAAAATTACTCTTCTGAATTTATTTAATAAGTAATATGAACTTGCATTTCTGGATAGAATTATAAACCAGTATTACTATTTTCTGTATAAAGTACTAGAAACAGAATTTATTTATTTTTTTACAACTCTCTGCTTGGTAGAACTTAATGCCCTTTGGACTGCATAAACTGTAGATTACATTTTAATTCCCTGTTTCCCTTCTTAACCTATATCCTTGCCTCTTGGTTGCAATCTCGTTAGTCTGTGTTCTACTTTTGTTCCTCTTCCAGTGTTTCACAAGTCAAATGATGAAATTAAAAGTAGAACAACCTAACCCACTAAAGACAATGAATGAAATTAGAATGGTGGATCTTCCTGCATCACCATTCACATGCACCTTTTAGGATCACAGATTTAGTACAAGGTATTTCAGTAGAATTAAGTAGTCATCTCTTGCTCACCATACTGAGAAACTTTGCATCCACTGCTGACAGGGCTGCTTTTTCCTGAAAGTCACATACAAAATTTAACACATAAAATCTAAGAAAAGGAAATGTAAATCTTTTGAATGTAATAAACCAATTTTTTTTTGTAGCTATTTTGTACCTTTGTAGCCCTGCACAAAAAATGGGCTTTTATTGACTCTTTACTAGCCCTATGAAGCCTTTACTAACTTAAAACAAACCAAAATAATACAAAAAAAACCAAAACAAAACCAAAACTAAAGCTTGTTTGATTTATCAGCCTCTTGTAACAGACAACAATTATAATGACAAACTGCATCATCCATGATAATAACATGGGGAGAAGTATCTTACTCTTTCGGGAGCCATTCACAATCCTACAGTACAAAAAAGAACAGACTTCTTGCAGTAAAACAGTAGAGTGTGTCATAATGCAGTTCATCCTTTATCTTATTAAAGATCCTTCTGAAATGTTTTGGGCTACAAAAATATCCCTATGTTCAAAACCAAGCATCTCTGTACATCCATCAAATACATTAGTATGCGACAGCCATATAGCATATTCCATCTGAAGATCTCATTACTAATGCACATGTGAAGCAGGTAATTTCATTATTCCCATCCCACTACTTGATATACACAAAATCCAAGATCACACAACAGCTGATCGATGGGAGAAAACCCAGAAGTTCTGACCATCAGTTCTGGGAGCTACTCAAAATAATTTTTTTTCTCTCAAAGGCAATTATACATCAGGTAACTTCTCACATTCTTACTATATCAATTAAGGATGTTTTTTTAATTTCATAAATGAATCATTATAGAAAAAATAAAGGAAACATACATGGAAAAGGACTTAACACAAAAGCTTGTTAGATTAAATTAATCAAAGCTTTAATGATGTACTGACTGGCTTAATGCCACTCTGCAGTGATAGAAGACCGAGGAGTCTAACACATCTTCAGAGTCACCTGAAATAGCTAAGATGATTTCTTATTCTCTTGAAATCTTTAATCTTATTTGTGAAATCCTGTCCAGAGAAAATATAGGGTAAAGGAAGGAGAAAAGGGTGCTTCCATCCTTAGACTGATAAGCATAACACACGTGACTAATTAGAGCAGAGTTTTCTACATTAGAGTTTTGAATTTCCAAAATGTCCATTTAAAAAAAAAAAAAAAAAGTGACACAGAAACCTATTTTTATTCTTTTCTAAATAGTAAATTCAATAATATAATAGAATAACTGAAGAACAAAGTAACATAACCTATTTAAGAACTCTTGCATCTTGTAATTCACAAAAAAAACTCCACTGCAGCCATTTTGAAATCACTGCTAAGGGCACTAACATGTCAAAATGTGCAATTTCCTGAAGAGAACACGTGTGTCTTTGGTGGTGTCCAGTTGACACAGTTCAGCACATTCTCACTCCGCTTAATGTAGGACACACCCAAGTAAGATATATGCCATACCTAAATACAGAGAATTACCACACTATAGTATTCCATAACCAAATTGCATACTATCCGCTTGTTTTCTGCTGAAATAGAGGTTTAATTAAATTGGAAAGCTACTGAATGTTAAGACATCTCATATTTCTCCTTCATTTCAGGATTTCAATCTATTAGACATGACTTTTAAAATCTGGTTTTACCTAGAGTTACCTCCAGCTGCAATGCATCTTGAAAAGGTGTCTCATTATTGCAACTTTCTCATTGTAATTTATATTTATAAAAAACTATATTGTGTACTTTAGAGATAATAGATTTATGGTAACAAATGTGCTTTAGTGCATAAGTTTCACTGTTGCATGCCATTATGGCATAAATGTCTGGTTTAGTAAATGTCACTTCTCTTTAAAATACTACCAGTTTTTTTGTAGTCTGTAGTGAGGAGAAGATTGTTCCCTTGGACTCTGAGATATATTCGCTACTAAAACTTCACTTTTAAAAGCAATTATAGTGGTTACCAACATAGAAATGTACATAAATATTCAATTATGCATCTACAGTGTATATATGTAAAACCAAATCCTTTACAGACCTTCTGCCCTTCAGCTAAGTCTTCCAGCTTTAGAATAGATTTGTATAATCCATATGTTTCTAGTTAGGCAGAATTTTCCCTTGAAAATGCTCAGAAAAAAATGTCAGACAATGACAACTTGATACATCTAAACCTTGATCTTGATCCAGAGAGCTTGTACTTGACAGCGTTAATGAAACCTTTGAACAAAATACCCAAACCCTCATCCTTCTCCTGAATCAGTGGCTGTTAACAGCTTCCAAACCCATCAGAGAACATTATGATATTTTAATGTTGTGAGGGTTGAAGTCTTCCCTTTATTGCATTCTATAATGCGGCTCTTGACCTTTTGTGTCCTATCATATAATTTTATTTCTTTCTAGCAAATTTTACAGAGAATGGCTTTTCTTGTTTGCATTATTAGAGCTGTGTACTATTAGAATATTTTTATAGTGAATTCAGGCTTTTATCCTTTATGCTCATTAAATATATAGATGTTGTTAATGCACACATCTACATATGCAAGTAGTCATACTTTTCCTTTTTATGATTGCACCATATGGAGCACATCCAAGATGTGGAGAAAATCTTTTTATAATGCAGAAATTTGCAGTGCACATCCAATTGTATAATATGGTCTTTTTTTATCATTTGGCACTTCATTACTGAATTTTCATTTTCAAAGATCTCCAAAAGCATGCCAAGTTATCAGTGTTGGAACACTATTCATAAATTAAGGAAGGCCAGAATAAAACTATAGGTTCAAGTTCCCTGCAAACTGGAAGAAGCAGTATTTGTACAATGTTTTCACAGTTCTGAGATGATGGCATGCTGGTTACTGTCATATACAATATCACTAACTAGCAACAGATTATGTAGTGGCTGGATCTATGTAGGAGATGCCTACCGAGATTTCTCTGCATTACTAAGCCACCACAGTGGTGGACTTCAGTTAAAGTCAACAAATATATGAAAAAAAACTAACAAAATTCACTATCTTCTGGAATTTTCCTAGTTTGAAACAATCAAATCTAAAGACATTTTTAAATAAATTATGCTATGAAAATGTGAGAACTTCTGAAGGAGGGGTTCGAGCAACTACTGAATTATACAGCCTATATGACTGAAAGCTTCCATGAGTCAAATACTTCTGAACCTTATTTCAAGTTCTGATATGGAGAGCATATGAGTATGACAAGAATAAAATGTTCTGAGTGATATTTAAGATACAGGTTTCCACTACATATGTTGCTTCATGTATCTGTATGTGTGCTTTTCACTCCTTTATCTTCCTCTATATCCCTACAAATATAGTTGTGCCTTGACTGACATGACATTGAAACAATAGTTCTCTTTATTATAAGACAGTTTGAATTGAAGAACAGCTAAGAAGGTTCGTAAAGATTAAGATCATTTTTGGCGTTACACTACAGGCTAACTAATGTCTCTAAAAGAGTTTCCCCCTTGTTCCAAAGAGATTATACCCCTTTCCTTGAAACCACATAGGAATTCTTTTCTTTCGTAATATCAAGTTTATGAAATTCGAATTACAACACTATTTTCCACCCTCTCACTTCACTCCTAGGCTAAACATTCAGATGAGCTGCTTTTCTCTCCAGTTAAACACCTAGGTTCAGTGAGCCACATTTGCTTCCAGTTAAGAAAGGGTATACAGAGTAAACTATGACCTCTGCTCTGGTCGAATTAGATGGATTTGTGTCAAGCTGCCATTTTGTGTTTGATGTTAGACAGCTGCTCCCTGTGCTGCACTCTACTAACATTTGGTACCAAGACGGGATGGCATCTAGCGTTATAGCAATATATAGGACAGGAGAACCTTAAAGTACATCATTTCTTGACATAATCTTCAGCCTACTTCACCATTCCATCAAGTCACAGATGACAGGTAATGTATACATTGCTACCAATTTCTGTAATGAGAAGAACAACTTTATGAAAATACTTATTTTTGTCTGTCATATGTTGTTTTTTGTTGTCATAACTAAATGTACTGTGATTTATAAACAAAAGATTTATCAATTTAATTAGATAAAGACAAAAAGAGGTGCCTTGAATCTCAAAATACACTAAAGAAATCAAGTATCAAAATTCAGACACTGTTGGATCAGAATTTAACCCATGGACATCAAGAACAGTCTTATTGTAATCCAAACTTCTCTCTCCAGCTATGTTGTTGATGAATAAATTGATAAAACTATTCTTAGTAACTACCTAAGCATCATCCTAACAGGGACCCTGCAGGATTTTTTGAAGGCTTTCCCCTTATGTCATCATATTTTACAGATAATTCATCTAGATTCATTTTCTAATTCCAACAGACCTGTGGGGTCAGATAGATAGCTGATGGTGTAGGGCTTGAGGTACTGCTAAAAAAGTCACAGTTCTCATTTAACTGGGGAGAGTGGTGGAGCATAGTTTCAACTGAGGCTCTTTGCAAAACTTTTGAGGTCCATCAAAAGAAAATCAAACACATAAACAACCCTAAACAAACAAAAATCTCTAATCTCCCGACATTCCCTGGGTATCCAAGGAGCTTACAAACCAACATACTGCATTATACTGCAGGTATTCTCAGTGTTGAACACCATTATATTAAAGTAAACATTAATGTGTTTTCATTAAGTCCCTACAATTTCACGTGATAAGTCAAATCACAATTGGAAACACCTTTCCAGAATACTTCTGGGAGTCTCAAGAATAAATACAGGAAACATTATATTATGAGACCAAATTCATACTAAAGGCAAAAAAATTAGCTTCAACATGTTTTTAATTTCATAAGAAATGTTAGTGAGATGTGCACAGACTATTTACTGAGGAGTTCTTAAGGCAAACACATTTTTAATATTATTTTTTCACTAACAGGAGATTGATAGGCCTTCAAAAATATTATGTACAAGCTTAGTATTGGAACCTTAGTGAATAAAAAACTTATGCAAGGTCTTTCATTTTCCTGTCTGTGGAAAGACAGGATGGTGAGTGATGGGGGGACAAAAAAAGACTGGAAGAACACAAATCACTCAGAGGAACTGCTAAAAACTATGGATGAAGTTGAAGTTTGCTACCTAACTTTATAATTAGAGCAACATTTCTTTAAAGATTTTTCTTTCTTTAAAAAACTAAACCTTCGCAAAGGGACACCAGTTTTGTGCTGTACTATAATTACCAGCATTGCCAGTCAAAATAAAAAACAAGTCTGAATCTCTACAATGGCATCTTAATCTTAGGGCTGTGCCCCAGCTCATGTGGTAAACTAATTGCTCAGTTTGTAACTGTTCAAGGCAGGTTCTTGAATTTCAAAGGGTTTGTACTACTGGAAAATAATCAGGGATATCACTCTAGACTTATTTCAAATTATCAAAAGCTGACAGAGAAATATGTTTTTGTTGCTCTTCTTTCTACGTACAACAACAAAAAATAAAGGACTCTTCCAGCACATGGACTACACTTCCCTCTTTTCTGTTAATACTTGCAGCAGTCTACAGTGAAAACAACTGTAATGAGATACTGCGTGGAAACTGAATGATACACAGACAATTGCGATCAGTGTTTTTACAAATCAGGGTTTTGGAATACAGAGGTATGAAAGAAACCCATGTACAAGAGTAAAATGAACATGACAATTAATTGAAGAAACTAGGTATTCATAACCCACGAGGACCACAGACAAGGTTTGCCTCATATGAATACTAGGAGACTGTCAATATTACTTTCATATGATTTGAAAATACTTCATAAGTTTGAAAACAGACATCTGACAATATGTTAAATGTTATACCTTCTGCTGCTTAACAAGGAGAAAAAGGTGATCCATCAGACTCTAGTATGGCTGCTCAAAGGAAAGACATGGGATTTCTCAGCAGAAAAATTGTGTATGAGACTGTATTTCCCTTTTGGCACATGCATTAACACTGCTCTTAAAAATACAGTAACAAAACAAATAATAAAATTATTAAATTAATAGAAAATTGCATTCTGCAAGATGGCATCAGCCAGCTAAGTCCCAGACAACATCTCACATCTCAGAGATCCATTAGAAACGAAAGACAGTCTTACAGTTAAGCCTTTCATTAACTGGTGTTACATGAGAGAGGAGGTAGTACGGGGAAAGGTCCTGATGTTGACAAATTAGCCTAAGGATATTAGCTGACTAATTTAAACAGAAAAGGAAAATACAATCCCCTTGGCTCTTCTAAAATAGTAACTGTATTTTTATACTGCCTGCCTCTGAATGGATTAACAATACCACCTGATATTTTATCTGTATGGAAGTGAATTTGGCTTACAGGTTGGATTTTTTTGTTGCAGGGTTCTGTTTTGTTTTTAAAGGGTTTGGAATTTGTATTGGGGGGTAAATGAGCAAAGAACTTTACCAGCACAACAGAATTTTAGTCTTTACAAATATATTTAAAGATATATACATATTAAATGACCTATAAATTTTCCTCTCTAATATAGAGAATATTATTTTTTCCAGAAGTTCTGCAGTTCACTGAAGTAAGTCTCACATGACAAAATAGCACTTAGGTCAAAGCTTGATTCACTTATATAAACAAAATAAAAAATTTAAAACTACAGTCTTTCTAAATGAATGAATAACAAGAGCAAAATGGCTTCTGTCATCTAGTGAAAAGTAGAAAATGTATTATGCCTTCAAACTTACACATTACATACAAAGAATAATTTATGCAACTTAATAATTTACAGCATAATAATGATTTGTAAAACTGAATTATTGATGAAAAAATGCTGTTCTTTAAAGGAATAATAAATTAGAACATTCACTCCTACATGCAGCAGTTTCACCTTATTTACAGAATTCGTATTATACTCAAGCCACCTCCTTAGGATAGTAAATACTGCAGGAGAAAGCTCTTTGCAATAAATAAGGGGTTATTGCCTACACAATAATATCTACTTAGACAAGAAATATATGTATTATCCATGTTTTCTTTATTAAACAGTATTTTTCCTACTCCCCACTGTTCAAATCTTTCCATTGTTACCATTGACATTTCTTTTTCAGATTTGTTCTTCACACTACACTCCATGTGTTAAGACAGCTCCCACCAAAAGTAGAATTTATCTTGCTTTAGAAAGAAAAAAAAAAAAAAAAAAAAAAAGTTTTCTTATTAATTAATTTTGTAACTTAATTTGCTATAAAATTTCATGCAGCAGAAGCAGCAGAATACAGAAATATACACTTAGGAGGGATGAGTAGAACATGTATGTTGGTCTTGGCATCATGGTCTTGGGTGGCTTCCAGAGCCCGCTGCCCAATCCCCAACAGTCAGTGTCAGGCTCATGTTGGGAAGCTGAAATCCCTAGTGGAATGACAAAAAGCTTCCAGCTGAAAACTCTCTCTGGAGAGGCAGCCCTTTATTTCAGTAGCAAGATGGAGCTCTGCTGGGGCAAACGCAACTCACATGGAATTCAATGTGACTTAGAAGATTACAAGAAGAAGCCAAACATTTTCTAGTTCCTACTCCCTATACACTTTACACTTATGCCAAGGCATCACTGGGTTAATCCTGTAATTCTAGCTCTACACTGATCATCATTCAGAGTTAGTTATCTGTCTCTAGCCTCAAAGCAGTATCAAAGACCTGACCTGTATTAAAACCTGTGTCATCTGAATAATGACCCTCTTACAAGGGTTCATGTACTTGGCATGCTTTGTTCCCCATGTTGGACTCCATGTTTCTTGCTAATTTAGTAGCCATACTACCACATTCCCCAGTATGTCCAGGTTCCTGATCAGCCCAGAAGCAGAAAGAATCAGGAAATAGAAGGAAATAAAAGGTAAACTCTCAGACACAAGATTTTGCAGGGACTAAATACTAGTTAATATAGCAAGAAAGTAATCATTAAGCACACCTAGGAGAGGACAATATACTGTAAACCTATCTGTCTTTAAAGGCCAAGATATATCAAATCACCTTAGTTCCTTCTCTCACCAGTGTTGAGTATAACAGGACACTGGTCCAGTCTGTGGTAGGGCAGCCTTAGCTTCAGGAGAGAATAAGTCTATCTGGATATCAACAATCCCTGAGAGGCAGCATTAGCAAGAAAATTAGCTAAACTTAATTCATTTAGAAATCTTTTACTCTGTTTTGGACCAATAGATCAATATAAAAGACTTTTAAAATGTGCCAGCACCTTGTACCCTTGTTAAATATGACATCAAATTCCAAGGACTAAAAAGCTACCTTGAGGTTTTGTAACAATTATAAAAATCTTCTTCCTATACTTTTTGAGCTATATATTTGACACTATTATGTGAAGATATAGTCCCACCTGTGAACTTTACACCAATATATATATAAAGCTGCAATTACTTAAGAGCTGGAAGTAAATAAATCCATGAATTTCAGATAACTGATTTTACATATGTTTGAAGCAATGTTCCAAAGGAAATTAAATATGTATGAGACTAATAAAATATTGTCAAAGCCCGTATAACTGTCGCGGGCCGGTACCGGGGGGCTACCGGCTGCCAGGATGTTTCCGCGACTTCCCCCCCCAGCGCGGAGAGGTTTGTGACTGAGCGCGAGGGTCACACGCGGCGCTGCCTCTCCCAGAGGAGCGGCCGTTGGGACCGTTTCTCAGAGGGTAGATCAGAGGGCCCTCCCACCGCGCTCACAGATTGTGACTGAGACCGGTGTTCAGTTTGCGAATTAATCGGTTTATTAAGGGGCAACACAAACTAAGGGCTCAAGGTTCAGGAGAGGTTGGCTGGGTATATATTGGGAAAGGGATTCAAAGGCGCTGTGGTCTGTAAAAGGCACATTCCGAGGGAGAGGTGTGAGATGAATAGAGTGAAAGGGTAGGAGTTGAGCCCAGTAAGAAAGTTACTGTGTGTGTGCGTGTGTGTGTGCGCGCGTGTGTGTGTGCGCGTGTGTGTGCGCGTGTGTGTGTGCGTGTGTGCGGGTGTGTGCCTGTGTGCGTGTGTGTGCGTGTGCCTGTATGTGCGTGTGTGTGTGCGTGTGTGTGTGCGCGTGTGTGTGCGCGTGTCTGTGTGCGTGTGTGCGGGTGTGTGCCTGTGTGTGTGTGTGTGTGTGTGCGCGTGTGTGCGCGTGTGTGTGTGCGCACACACGCATTTCCCCTCCTTCCGTAGCGCAGCTCTGGGAACGTGCCGGCAGGCTCGGCCGGAGATCCGCAGGGTCCGGCTTCCCAGTAGCCGGGCCGACCCCTTCCTGCTGCGGCAGGCGCGGCTCTGGTCCCGAAGCAA
>NW_009951736.1:53031-65925 GCF_000747805.2 Chaetura pelagica | reverse complement strand
GATTGGCGCCGGTTAATTAGATGTAATTACACGATTTGCTAACGAGTTGGGGCAGCCCCCACCACGAGGGGGCTGTGGGAGAAGGTGGAGACTTTTGGGAGCGGGTTCCCTAAATATTCACCCCCTCAAATCAGGTTTTTTGGGGGGTTTGAACGCGGGGAGAGACTCAACCAACAAGTAACATGAGGGGAACTGGTTCTATCCTGACTCAGACCAGGCCTTGGAGCTGCTCCTGGGTTGTGGTGGGGTTGATAAAACCCCTCCCGCTGGGTTTTCTTTCATCTCCACCCAAAATCCAGCCGGTTTTGGGGCTGCCTGTTGCTATCTTGTGGTGCCAGCTGTTCCCAGGGAGTCCCTGAGGGGGTTTTTAGGTGGATATCAGCAGAAATGGAGCCTTCAGAAAGGTCATCATTGAGGTTGAAAGGCAACTTTTCCACCTGCAGTCGAATCTCGAGCGGTCGGTGACGTGAAAGGGCCCCCAAAACTTAGGCTTTCCACATGGATTTGCCTGTGTAAAAGCTGCTGTTTTTTTTTTCACACAACCTCTTGGCAGAAGAACTTTTGTCAGAAACTTCAGTTTCAGGTAAAACTTGAGGAGAGGGCTTTGAAAAATGGCCTGATTATTGTTCAAACCACTCGAATTCTTCTTGGAAACGCACCTGAAACTTGCAGGTTTTAAAGCCCCTTTAGTGTATTTTCATGTCTATATATATAAATATATATATAAAAGAATCTTTTTGTTTTCTGGACAAGAAGTTGGTTGGGTTTGCTTGGTCCTCTGGAAGAGGAGGTTCTGCTGAGAAAGTCCAAACTTGGTTCAAGCCATTCCAGGAGGGATGTGGAGGGAACCCAGGACCCCTCAAGGCCACAACGTTCATCTTGAGGATGACTTTTTCTATGAAAAAAAGCACATTTACGTGCTTTTTTTAGGAGGAGGGGGGTGTTATTTTAACACCTGAGGGTTCTTCCAGTGCACACAATGAAGGTTTGTACCATCCCAGTTGGAAAACTTGGGTGAAAGTTCCCTTGGAAAGGCAATGAACCCACCAAGGATGAGTTTTAACGCTGCCATTTAAACGCGTTCCGTTACCGCCGCCTTCCTCCCGGGGAGTTAGTGGCTGTATTAATGACACAATTATCTCTGGCTCTGCTCTCTCTGCTGCCTTGAACCTTCCAAGCTGCCTTTTTAGACCCGTCACTATATATATATATATATATATAAAAGAATCTTTTTGTCTTCTGGACAAGAAGTTGGTTGGGTTTGCTTGGTCCTCTGGAAGAGGAGGTTCTGCTGAGAAAGTCCAAACTTGGTTCAAGCCATTCCAGGAGGGATGTGGAGGGAACCCAGGACCCCTCAAGGCCGCGACGTTCATCTTGAGGATGACTTTTTCTATGAAAAAAAGCACACTTACGTGCTTTTTTTAGGAGGAGGGGGGTGTTATTTTAACACCTGAGGGTTCTTCCAGTGCACACAATGAAGGTTTGTACCATCCCAGTTGGAAAACTTGGGTGAAAGTTCCCTTGGAAAGGCAATGAACCCACCAAGGATGAGTTTTAACGCTGCCATTTAAACGCGTTCCGTTACCGCCGCCTTCCTCCCGGGGAGTTAGTGGCTGTATTAATGACACAATTATCTCTGGCTCTGCTCTCTCTGCTGCCTTGAACCTTCCAAGCTGCCTTTTTAGACCCGTCAGGAGGCTGGGAATTCATTTTCTCTCCCTCTCTCCCCCCCGTTTTTCCCTTCATCAGGCGAGGACAATAGACTCCACCAGGCTGTCTTCACCCGCTGCCTTTGTTCTCTGTTTGTCCTGGGCTTGATGTTATCAACCAGCTCCCGAGCTGAAGGGGTTTTATGCTTCACTTGGTGAAGGAAAAGCAGCCGGTCCACTTCAGAATCAGTGATTTTGGTTAAAAAAACAAACAAACCAACCCCATCTGAAAGCATTTGGGGGTTGTGATGAAACCCAGCACCTGCATTCCCGCCGTTCCCAGTAGCCGGAGCGGGCAAGAAAAAGGCCAATTTCTATTTATATATCTGAAATGTAGCCATAAAGCTGATTTAAATCTTATTTTTTGAATGATAAAAGGGGTGAGAAGAAGCCAAAGAGGCTTGCTTTGAGGCTGGGTGCTGCTTGCCACTGAATTCCAGGGGAAGTGAGAGGCATTTGGGTGAAAATCCATGAGGAAACCTCATCTCTCACATTCACAGAGTCCTCATCACCCTCCACGGGTGGTTTTCTGCTCCCAAAAGCAGGAATTCTTAGTTTTGATGAGAGATGAGGATGGATTCTGGCTTGGTGGTGTTATTCCAGGTGTGTAAAAAAAGCAGCAGACACTGGGAAAGCTCCAAAGAGGCACAATTGGGAAAAGTTGGGCTAAAATGCTGTGAACCGTGGTGGGATTTTGGTTGGAGCTGTCCTGAATACACCATTTCCCCCCTACTTTTTGGGTATCTTTGGATCCCTTCTTCCCTTTTTGATCCCATGATTAGATGGTCTAGAAGCAGATTTTCTCAAGAAGCAACTTTTTACCCCCAAGTCAAACCCACTGGGGGTGCTCAAGGCTCCTGAGAGTGACACAGACTTTGCCATTTCCAGCCTTGTGTGTTTTTCTGACCCTTTTTCCCCACAACTCTGAATTAAATCCAGCTCTAAAACTCAACCCCATTTCATCCTCAATTTGAAGCACTAACCTGGGACTTCCTGGGGGATCTTGGCACCTTTTGCTGCTTTTCCTCTTGGTTTTGTTGGTGGGTTTTTTTTTTGCTTATTCCTTTTTTTGTTTTGATTCCCATTTCAGGAAACATGCCTTGAACTGCCACAGGATGAAACCTGCACTTTTCAGTGTGCTCTGTGAAATCAAGGAGAAAACAGGTATGTTTGGTGTCTTTTTTCCCCCCTCTTTTGCTTTTCCCCCCAAAAAAATCCCCCCTCATTCCGCACTTTTCAGTGTGCTCTGTGAAATCAAGGAAAAAACAGGTATGTTTGGTGTCTTTTTTTTCTCCCCCTTTTTACTTTCCCCCCCCCACAAAGCCCCCCTCATTCTCTCCCAGTTCACCCACTTGTGTTTTCCCTGATGGATCCTAAAATTAAGGCTAATTTTGGTGGGGTTTAATAAAGCTGGAAATGGTTTTAATGTGGTTTTATAATGGAGAAAATAAGGTGTTTTTTGGGGAGTGTGTGAAAAATTTACAGATTAGGGTTGTTTGTTTTTTGGGGGGGTGAAAATCCTGCTGTCTTTTGCTCTTTGTTATTATTCTGTTTATTATTTATTTGCTCTTTATTATTATCCCTTTAAGGAACTGGTATCAAAATCAGGATGGTAGGAAGGGTTTCCAAGTTGACAAATAGTTGGATGAGGGAGGAAAAGAGGCAACAAACTGGGGGAAATCTGGAAGTAGGAATTGGGAATCATGCAGCTGCCATTGAGGAGCAAGTGGATTTTGCTTTTTTTAATTACCCAGCATCAGGGAATATAAAATTTCTCCAAACAACAGTGAATTTGGAAGGGTTTTTAGAGAATCACCACTCTCAGTTTATAACTAAAATGGTTTGTGGCAAATGAAAAAACCTCTTAAATCAACATTTTGTGAATGTTTTCACATCCTAAACCTCCATTTGTGGGATTTATTCTAAAATATTAAGACTCCCAGTGGCTCCTCCTTCAATTTCCAAGTGAGGGATCAGCCTCTTGTCCTCGTGACATCCCAATTTTGCCCAGTTTGGGGGCATTTATTGCATTTTCAGGACAGTGGAGAGAAAAAAACCTTGTGACAAAGAGTGTGTGGGGCTTCCCTGTGGTTTGTTATGTCTGGATTCTTGGCCTTAAAAGAAGGTTTTTCATCTGGTTTTCTTTTCTGTGCCCTTTATTGATTGAAGCTGCAGGAGCAGATTCAGGATTTGGTTTGGATCTCCCAGGTTTTTGAATGTCTGATGCTCTGTCTATCCCTTATTTAAATTACTGGGAGCAGATGTTAGGGCTGGGAAAAAACAAAAGGCTGGACATGCTGGAGTACAAGGTTTGGGGCTTTCTTTGTGACCTCAGGGATTCTTTGTTGTGTTGTGTTGTTTTTTTTTCCCCCAGCTTGGAAATGGGTTTAAAAACATGTTCCTCCCTCCCCCTCCTCATCTTCCCGTTGCTCTTTGTTGGGATCACTCACAATAGCTTGGGATGAGACTTTGCAACCAGCTGAAAGGTGTCACAATAACCCCCTAAAATCACATTCATTACAAATAAATTACAAATAACTGTGTCGTTTCAATAGAATGGGCCACTTTAATAAATATCACCCTCCCCTCCCCCCCAGTCATTTTAATTTTTAAACATTTTCAGTGGGGAAACTTAAGTATTTTATTTTCAAGTCCTGAATCTTGGGACAGTTTAAAGCCAGAAGGATGTGTCACAATTTTAAAGAGGCATCTCATCCAATAAAAGCCTTTTTTTGGGAGCACTCAAAAGCATTTGGAGCTTTTTCTTGAATCTCTCCAGCAATTTTTTTGCTGGTTGGGTCACACTTGGGATCTGATTTGAAGGGTGTGAATTAAAACATGGCATAATTGTATCTTAAAATCAGAATGAAACACCCCTGGTGTTTAAGGGTGCCAGGTTTTGGGGCTGAATATTGAATTTCAGGAGTGGTTCATGATGGATTTAGGTGACCTGCTGTTAAAAAAGATATTTGAAAAGAAGATGATTTACCAAATAAGCACATTTATTGTGGTTTTCTGCATGATTTGCTCCATGAAGAGAAAGGTAAAAAGGAAAGAGAGTCCCAGGAAAGGGTTTGTCTCTTCTTTTGGTACCAGGGATCTTGTACAGTTCACCCCAGCAACTCTCTAATTAATGAGATGTAAATATATTGCAATGATTGCATTTGCATACTGAGTGAGGCTTCAGCACCTTCGGTTGTGATGTATTTTAATTAAAGATTAATTAGAAATGATGGGGATTTCATTTTGCTCAGTGTAATTATTTGACATATTTGATGAGTACCTGGGAGGTGATGTGCAGGGAACACAGAACATCACGTGGGGTGAATCCTTCAGGTTTTTCTTGAACATCCATTAAAAAAAAGATGGATTGGGAAGGATTTGGGTGAAGGACTTAAGTGGGAAGGATTTAAGTGAAGGGCTTAAGTGGGAAGGATTTTCCTGGCTTTTCTAAACGATCCTTAAAGTCCTGACTACACCATCCCCACAGTCTCTTGGTGTTTGGGGCATTGATAGAGTTGTTGTATTTTTTAAATTCATACAATGATGGAATCATTGAGGTTGGAAGGGGCCTCTGGAGATCATTGAGGCCAGGAAGACCCAGGGCAGATCACACAGGAATGTGGCCAGATGGGTCTTGGAAGCCTCCAGAGCAGGAGACTCCACAGCCCCTCTGGGCAGCCTGGCCCAGGGCTCTGCCACCCAAAGAAGTTCTTCCTCATGTTGAGGTGGAACTTCCTGGGCTCCAGTTTGAACCCATTGCCCTTCATCCTGTCCAGGGCACAAGTGACAAGAGCTTGTCCTGCCTTCTTGATACCCTCATGTATTGATAGACATTAATTAGGTGCCCCCTCAGGCTTCTCCTCTCCAGACCAAACAGCCCCAGGTCTCTCAGCCTTTCCTCAGCAGATGTTCCAGTCCCTCCATCATCCTTGTAGCCTCCCTTGGAGTCTCTCCACTCAATCCCTGTCCCTCTGGAACTGGGGAGCCCAGCCCTGGACCCACTTCTCCAGATGGGCCCTCACCAGAGGGGCAGGAGAACCTCCCTGCCCTCCTGCCCACACTCTCCTTGATGCCCCCCAGGATTCCATGGGCCTTCTTGGCCACCAGGACCCGTTGCTGGTCTCCCTGCATCTGCCCATTCTGTCACACCATTACAGAAGCCTAGCAGATTAGTCAGACATAGAATCATCAAGGTTGGAGAAGACCTTCAAGATCATCAAGTACAACCATCTTCCCTACAACCCCCAAGCACTGAACCCTCTCCCTCAGCACCACGTCCACCTGTGTTGGAACATCTCCAGGGATGGTGCCTCCACCCCTTCCCTGGGCAGCCTGTTCCACCAAGGCCTCCCCACTCCTTCTGGGAGGAAACTTCCTGATGTCCACTCTGAACAACTTGACCCCATCTCCTCTTGTCCCATCACTGGTCACCAGGGAGAAGAGCCCAACACCCACCTCACCACAACCTCAAGGAGTTGTAGAGGACATTGAGGTCTCCCCTCCTCCTCTTCTCCAAGCTCAACATCCCCATCTCCTTCAGCCTCTCATCAGACCTGTTCTCCAGACACCTCAGAAGCCTCATTGACCTTCTCTGCACCCTCTCCAGCACCTCCATGTCCTTCCCATTCTCATACCTCTGGTTTTCTCCCCTCTCTCTCTAGTTTTCTCTCCCCTCTCTCTCTCTCTAGTTTTCTTCCCTCTCTCTCTCTAATTCTCCCCTCTCTAGTTTTCTCCCCCCTCTCTCTCGTTTTCTCCCCCCTCTCTCTCTAGTTTTCTCCCCCCTCTCTCTCTAGTTTTCTCCCCCCTCTCTCTCTAGTTTTCTCCCCCCTCTCTCTCTAGTTTTCTCCCCTCTCTCTCTAGCTTTCTCTCCCCTCTCTCTCTCTAGTTTTCTCTCCCCTCTCTCTCTCTAGTTTTCTCCCCTCTCTCTCTAGCTTTCTCTCCCCTCTCTCTAGTTTTCTCTCCCCTCTCTCTCTCTAGTTTTCTCCCCTCTCTCTCTAGCTTTCTCTCCCCTCTCTCTAGTTTTCTCTCCCCTCTCTCTCTCTAGTTTTCTCCCCTCTCTCTCTAGCTTTCTCTCCCCTCTCTCTAGTTTTCTCTCCCCTCTCTCTCTAGTTACCTCATACCTCTAGTTACCTCATACCTCTAGTTACCTCATACCTCTAGTTATCCCCTCTCTAGTTTCTCATGACTTCCTAGAAGCACCTACTCCCAACTCTTCCCTCATGTCTGGGAAGGTGCTTTATCCACACTTTCCAGCAGTCAACTTGAGATGAGCTCCTGTGTAATTGATGATAACTAATGTCTAATTACCATAATTAGACAAGTGACAGAAAATGAAGCTGCAGCTGGGAGCCCTGACTTCAGCACGAGGGAGCCTGATAAGCAGCATCATGTGCATAACAAGGTGGTTGGCAGGAGCCCATTTAAATGAGAAGGTAATGCCAGAAATCCCAGTTCCACTAAATTTATTGCCTTCCAGCCCAAAAAATTAAGTGGAATTTGGTCAAAAGGCATGAGGTTCTTTTGGAAAAAAAGAACTGGTGATTTTCAAACCAAAAAATATATTTAAACCCCCTTTTTTTTTTTGGAGGGTTTGGTTCATTTCTTGTTAGGTTCATGTGGTAAAAGGTGATGCAGGTGGTTTGCTATTTTTTTTTTTTATAAGGTATTAATTTTAATTCCATAATGAGTTAGAAAAGCTTCTCAAAGCTTTTCTGACAGGCTTTTAAAATAGCCAAGGGTTTGCTTGGTGTTCTTAACCCAAGTTCAAGATTTGAGTTCCAAACCTACCCACATGCTGTTGATATTTCTGCCTGCTTTTCTTTGCTGGTCCAAAGCTCCTTTGTCGTCAGGATTTTGGGATAATTTCTGTAAAATCTGCAAAACACAAAATTCAGCAGCAGGTGAAGGAAGTTGAGGTGCTCAAGTGCTCACCTGGATCTTTGGGGGTGTCTTAAACAAGCTGTTTTGCCTCTAAAATGGTTCTAAATGCCCCCATTTTGTGGCTCTGCACGTTGTTGCACTAAAATCTTTGCATGGTAAGAAATGGTTTGTGTTTGTTGGCAGGGAATTTGCTGTCCAGTTAACCTGCTCATTAATTGGAAAAGGTGGTTTGGATTTGGGAGCTTCACCAGGTTCAGACCAACTGCAGCTGTCTAGAAAATAAAATGAAATGAAAAGCCTAAAAGCTGTTGGTATTTTTGATGTTGGGTCAGGGTCTGGTGAGTTCTTGCCCCTTTGAAAAGAAGGAATAAGTGGTCAAAAAATGGGGGAAATGAAGGTTTTTAAACCAGATTTGGGTGGGAGGAGAGTTGGATCATCTGAGTGGACAGATTGGTGAGTGCAGGGCTCAGGAAACCCCCTCCTGGTGCCTCTTGCTCATGTTGGTCCAGATTTTGGTAGGTTTGAAATGGAATTGGATACATTGGAAAGAATGTTGAGAGCTTTTAAATGGATTGATAGCTTTCATAGAGATGTTGGTGGCAGTTTAATAGACTTGGATAGATTTAAAATGGATTTTGGTTGGTTTTAAGTAAATTTGGGTAGCATTTAAATAGGTTTTGATAAATTTTAAATAGATTTTGATAGATTTGAAATGGATTTTGAGAGATTTGAAATGGATTTTGATAGCTTTTATATAGATTGATAGCACTGAAGTAGATTTTGATAGGTTTAAAATAGATTTTTACAGCTTTTAAGTAGATCTTGATAGCATTGAAATGCATTGATAGCTTTTTAACAGATTTTGATAGCTTTTAAATATATTGATAGCTTTGATAGAGATTTTATAGCATTTAAGTAGATTTTGATAGCTTTTAAATACATTTTGATAGCTTTTATATAGTTTGACAGCACTTAAGTAGTTTTTTATAGCATTTAAGTAGACTTTGATAGATTTAAAATAAGACATAGAATCATCAAGGTTGGAGAAGACCTTCAAGATCATCAAGTACAACCATCTTCCCTACAACCCCCAAGCACTGAACCCTCTCCCTCAGCACCACGTCCACCTGTGTTGGAACATCTCCAGGGATGGTGCCTCCACCCCTTCCCTGGGCAGCCTGTTCCACCAAGGCCTCCCTTGATAGCTTTCAGGTAGGTTTTGATAGCATTTAAGTGAGGACCGTAGGTTGATATGGCCGCATCTGCTCTAAGAACCTTGTTTTGGGGGGTTTCTTGATTCCAGCCATGTTTTGTTTGTTCTGTGTGTGGCTTCGTGGCTTGGTTAGAGTCACAGGGTGGTGGGGTGGGCAAGGAGCTCTGGAGATTCCCCCCTCAGGCTCCTCCTCTCCAGCTCATCAGCCCCAGCTCCCTCAACCTTCTCCTGTTCCCTCAACCACCACAATCCCACCAACCCCAAGAGGGTTGTCCCAGGCAAGTGGCAGCTGGTGGCCTTCTCCAGGACAGAAGGACACACCTTGGGGAACACAAAGGGAGAGACACAGAGTGGTGGGGTGGGCAGGGAGCTCTGGAGATCATCAATCCACCCCCCTGGAGAGCAGGGTCACCTCCAGCAGATCCCACAGGAACCAGCTGGGCTGGGAATGTCTCCAGAGCAGGAGCCTCCCCAGCCTCTCTGGGCAGCCTGGCCCAGGGCTCTGCCACCCTCCCAGGAAACAACTTCCTCCTCATGGAGAAGTGGCACCTCCTGACCTTCAGCTTGTGCCCATTACGCCTTGTCCTGTCACTTAAATACTTTTTTTCTCCTTGAACTCCAGACCTGCTAAAACCTCTGATGGATTTTGAAACACTTTGCCAGAATGGAAGCAGATTCTCTTTCCCACTTCAGAAATAACCTCTTGATTCCTTCTTTATATTTATCCAGTGTTAAGTATTCGTGGTATTCAGGAAGAAGATCCCCCAGATGCTCAACTAATGAGACTAGATAACATGTTGCTGGCCGAGGGTGTCTCCGGGCCGGAGAAAAGAGGAAGAGGAGGAGGACCAATGGCTGTAGCAGCAACATCAGGTGGCTGTCCAAATGACAATAGCATTGAACACTCTGACTACAGGGCCAAGCTGTCACAGATCCGACAGATTTACCACTCTGAGCTAGAGAAATATGAACAGGTGATCTTTCTGCATGGAAGAGTTTTTATCATCTCCATTAAAAAATTAACCCTTTTAATTTGTTTTCTTTTTGGTGTCGGTTTTGGTTTTTTTTTGGTTTGTTTTTTTGGTAAGAAATGGCTTCAGGTGAACATTCAGCTGGAGACTTAGCTCAAAAGTAGGGTGATGATAGAGGGACTGGACATCAAAGTGCAGATCATAAATGTCTCGTTTGTCTTTGTTGCTGTTTTTTAAGGGTAAATGGATAAAGCTGAAAGATGGAAACTCCTCTAGTGTTTTATATATATATATATACCCACCTATCTACCTATCTACCCACCTGTCTACCCACCCACACCTCCCTACCTGTGTGCCTATCCACCCCACCCACCCCCCTACCTGTCTACCCCCCTACCTACCTACCCACCCATTTATCTACCCACCCATCTACCTACCTATCTCTCTCTCTCTCTCTCTCCTCCCAGTACCTGAAGGGGCTCCAGGAAAGCTGGGGAGGGACTTTATTTCAAGAGCTGGTAGTGAGAGGACCAGGGGTGATGGATCAAAACTGGCAGAGGGAGCTTGAGGTTGGACACGAGGAGGAAGTTCTTGGCTGGGAGGGTGGGGAGAGCCTGGGCCAGGGAAGCTGTGGCTGCCCCATCCCTGGAAGTGTCCAAGGGCAGGTTGGATGGGGCTTGGAGCAACCTGGGCTGGTGGGAGGTGTCCCTGCCCATGGTGGGGGTTGGATCTAGATAATCTTTGAGGTCCTTCCAACCCAACCCATTCTATGACTGTATATAAAAGGAACTTGAGGCTGCTGCATCGTTTGGCCCTACCAATGTGTGTGTTTCTAGGCCTGCAGTGAGTTCACCACCCATGTGATGAACCTGCTGAGAGAGCAGAGCAGAACCCGGCCCATTTCTCCCAAGGAAATCGAGCGGATGGTGAACATCATCCATGGCAAGTTCAGCACCATCCAGATGCAGCTGAAGCAGAGCACGTGTGAGGCCGTGATGATCCTGAGGTCACGTTTCCTCGATGCCAGGTACAGGAAGACACAGTCCAGGGATATCAAAGGCTTAACCTTCAACTTCTTTGCTTGCATGATTCTATGTATTTGTGCTGGGGTTGCCTCAACCCACGTGCAGAACCTTCCTTGGTGCTGGGGTTGCCCCAGCCCATGTGTGCAGAGGCTTCCTTGGTGCTGGGGTTGCCCCAGCCCATGTGTGCAGAGGCTTCCTTGGTGCTGGGGTTGCCCCAACCCATGTGTGCAGAGGCTTCCTTGGTGCTGGGGTTGCCCCAGCCCATGTGTGCAGAACCTTCCTTGGTGCTGGGGTTGCCTCAATGTGCAGAACCTTCCACTTGGCCTTGCTGAACTCCATGAGGTTGGCACAGTCCCACCTCTCCAGCCTGTCCATCTCCCTCTGGATGGATTCTCTTCTCTCCAACGTGTACACAAACTGGTGTCCTCAGCAGACTGGCTTGAGGGGGTATCAATCCCACTCTCCATGTCACCAACCAATCTCAAATCTCATCCCCAGGGTCCATCTGGTGGAAACATTAAGAATTCCCCAACCTGCTCTACCAGCCTTGACATCAACATCTTTGGAATTCCACTCAATTCTTAGGTTCTCCTTCCAACCAAGTGTCTTTTAAAGGTTTTCCAGCCTCTCTCTAACACCATTTAAATGCTTTTTCAGGCGTAAACGACGTAACTTCAGCAAACAGGCCACGGAGGTGCTGAATGAGTATTTTTATTCCCATCTGAGCAATCCTTACCCCAGTGAAGAGGCCAAAGAAGAGCTTGCAAAGAAAGGTGGCATCACAGTTTCACAGGTAGGAAGTGATTTATCTGGAATGAAGGGGTTTTTTTTTCCCCCTCCCCAGGCTTCAGTCACTGGCACTTTAAATAGAATTTTGATTATTCTGAAGGGTTGTTTTGTTTCCCACTGGTTGAAAACATTTCCTTTGCTGGTGACATTCAGAAAACTAGTGGCAAATGTAACAATTGGGTGAAATACTAACAGGGAGATGCATGTCCCCAGGTTTCCAACTGGTTTGGTAACAAGAGAATTCGATACAAAAAGAACATGGGGAAGTTCCAAGAAGAAGCCAATATTTACGCCGCAAAAACGGCCGTGGATGCAACTAATGTGGTGGCTCAAACCAACCAGGCAAACTCTCCATCAACTCCAAATTCAGGTGAGTTTTGTCTGCTCGAAAGTCTTGAATTAGTTCTTGGGAAATCATTTGGTGTTTGAAAGACTTGGAAAGGTATTTTCAGTCTTGGAATCAGTCGCAGGTTTTGGTTTTCGTTCAAACTTCGTGTTCGTTCAAGAACCGTTTTTGTTGGGTTTTATTTCTTGTTAAAACCTTTTTTTGTGTGGTTTTTTTTTTCCAGCTTCCTCTGGCTCTTTTAAGATGACAAATTCTGGAGATTCCTTTATAAACTTGCAGTCCTTGACTTCCTACCAGAGCTCCCCAGTGGGAGCCAATGTGCAGTCCCAGGTCAGTAAGGAAAAATAAAAACCATCCCCACTTTGAGGGAAAGAAATGTTAAAATCCCATTTTTTCCTCTCCTTTATCCTGTTTGAGGTTACCCAGGGAGGGTTGTGGAGTCTCCATCCTTGGAGATACTAAAACCTCAGCCTGCTCTGACCCTGCTTCAAAGAGCAGGGTTGGATTGGACAATCTTTTCTTTTTTAAAAGTAGAATTGTGCTTATTAGGATTCCTGGTGAGCAGAATTCAACTCAATTTTAAGCTTTCTGAACTCCTAAATCCACCTGAACTGCATCAAATCTATTCCTCTGTCCTAAAAGCCAAAGGTGATAGGGATGATACCAGGCTCTAATTCTGCTTGATAATTAAATATCTCAGTTAATAGCATGAACTGCAAAGAAAACTTGTTTCCCTGCCCTTTATTTAAGGAATTTTTGGCCCAGTAGGTACATATCATGTAATAATGCATTCCTGAACTGGGTTTTTTATCCTTATTATTCCTGAACTTGGGTTTTTCTCCTTATGATTCCTGACCTTGGGTTTTTTCTCCTTATGATTCCTGACCTTGGGTTTTTTCTCCTTATGATTCCTGACCTTGGGTTTTTTCTCCTTATGATTCCTGACCTTGGGTTTTTT
>NW_009951736.1:51390-52761 GCF_000747805.2 Chaetura pelagica | reverse complement strand
TATTGATGTAAGATATAATACTCATTTCTAAAAACACCAATTCTACCCCAGATGGGTTCAAGATCTGTGACTAAATGGTCACTTTTTATCCCCAAAACATCTCTTTGATCTGGAAAAGATGCAGTTGAAGAGCCTTTCCCTCTCACAGCTTTAAAATTTTGCCTTTTTCACCTGAAAATTTACCCACTTGCCATAAAGAGATGACACTATAAAATCTTAGGGAGGGAAGAGGTTTTAAGGGATATTCACAGACTCTGCTTTGCCAGAGCTGAAAGGGAACAATTTCCTTTCAAAACCACAGCCTAGGGGTAAAAATAAAAAGGCAGAATTTATTCCCTGCAGGTAAGTTCTTCAAGGTGTAATGAAATGATGTGTTTGTTCTCCCCCCAGGCGAATGGCAGCTGGCAGGATGCTACCACCCCTTCATCAATCACTTCACCTGCTGGAGACCCTGGAAGTGTTAATTCAGATGCGTCTAATTAAGTTTTATTTTTAGGACCTGTCGATGAGAGGAAAGAGGTCATTAGTGTCATTTGTCAATGTTGCTCTTTTGCCAATACTTTTGCTTTCTTTTCCTTGTGTTTATACAACTTGACACACAGCAAATTACCTCAGAACAAACCCTGGAACCAATAGAAGATTGTGATTACAATGATACCTCTCTACCTCTCAGCCTCACTCAAGTTCTTTTCACTTCATGCCCACTGGGATGTGAAATTCTTTTTTAAAAAGAACTTGCTTCCTTTTTCCTAACCAAATTCATTTTTTTAAGGATGACGGATTTTACGGTGAGAAGCAGAAAAAAAGTGTCTCTTCTAGAACTTTTTGGCGTTTGTCTCAATTTTACAGCTGAAGGGAAAAAAAAATTGACTTATTTTAATTTCCATAAAGTTTTTTACTATGAAAATTTCTGTTCTAGTTGATAGCTACTAACATTTAACCCACCCCGTATTGTAATTGTACACGTTCTCTGTATTGTAATTTTGTATAGGAAAAAAAAAAAAAAGAAGAAAATAAGCTTTTTCTTAACTAGAATTCATTCTGAGCTGATTTGAATCAGAAGGTTGCTTTAACCAAAACTCTCACTGGACTTTTTAACTCCTCGGGTAGGACCCCTTTTCCGTCCCGTCTCATTCCATGTAATTTAATGTCTAGTGATGAAAAAACAAACAACACAAAACACAAACCCTGTGGGTAACGGGCTCCCGGAGCCTCTTTACTGCTGTTAACACAGATTTTCTTTCAGTTGAGGGTTTATCAAAGATAAATAAACTTCCAAAGCCTTTTTCTTTTCGGTTTTTTGTCCCCTTTTTTGGGTGCTTTTTTGGGGCTGTTTTTACCTCAGATCAGGTTGATGCTCCTGGGGGGGGG
>NW_009951736.1:45948-50565 GCF_000747805.2 Chaetura pelagica | reverse complement strand
CATCCCTGGAAGTGTCCAAGGGCAGGTTGGATGGGGCTTGGAGCAACCTGGGCTGCTGGGAGGTGGCCCTGCCCATGGTGAGGTTGGATCTAGATGAGATTTAAGGTCCCTTCCCACCCAAACCGCTCCATGATCCTCATGTTTTTTCCTCTCAGGGTGGAGCCCACCCTGTGGCTGCTGCTGTGGCAGGTAAGAGGGGGATGATGGTGGGGCTGGGAGTGGGGAGGGCTGGATAGTGCTGGGTATCACCCCCACCCTGGCTCCTCCTGCCTATCCTGAGGCCCAGGAGAAGGGTTTGAAGCTGGAAGGGAGAATAGGAGGCTCTGGTGATCCAGCCATCACACCTCAGCGTTGAAAACAAAGTGCAGAGAGCAGGTTGGGTGTGTTGAACCCCTCGGAAAGACCCATTTTTTGTCTTTTTAACCCTTCTAACTAATTGATTGTCTCCTGTTTTCCTCAAGATCCTGTCCCTGCAGAGAAAAAAACAGATCCTGAGCAATTCCTAAAGCCATCTGACCCAGCTGATGGCAGCACTAAGAATGTGGCTCCCCTCACGACCACAGAAACTTCTGTCAGGAAAAGATCCTACGCAAGTCCCAGCCTGAAGAAAAAACCCCTCGGATCTAACCCTAAGAAGGTTTCTCCTTGGAAAAACAGCCCCGGGAAAGACCAGGCATTGAGTCCTTTCAAGGTTTCCCCCCGAGGGCTTCTCACCACTCCTCAATCCAAGCGCCGTCGCTCCTGGCGCCGCTCCAGCCTGAAGGGGACAAAGCGCCGAAAATCCCTCCCCCCTGTCCACCAAGATGCCACTGGTACGTGCTCCACTTGTGCCAAAATCCCTTCGGGAAGCTTGTAGGGCAGCTGGGATTTAATTTCATGGCACCACCTTGAGGGGGATGAGAGCAGAATCAGGTTATTCTGAAGTCAAACTGCTGATGTCCCATTTGTGGCAGCGGTCGTGGAGATCCAGGTGTTTCAGGGTGAAAGGAGATGCTGCACTAATTGCAGGGGACATTTTTTAGCTGGTAATGGTTTTCAAAGGAATGAAATCCGTTGATTAATTACCAATAACTTCATTTCTGTCTCTTAATGAGAGAAGATTGAGGGAGAGATCAGCCTAATGGGTGTGCTTGTACAATGAGCTTGGGGTAAAAGGTAATGAGAGAAGATTGAGGGAGAGATCAGCCTGATGGGTGTGCTTGAATAGTACAACGAGCTTGGGGTAAAAGGCTTTTCACTTGGGAGGCTTTTCTCCTTTATATTCCAAAGCAGAAGTTTAATAACGTATTAAAACATTTAAAAGAAGAGTTTTCATAATCCCAGTGTCCAACTTTGTAATCTTCTTTTTGTTGTACAACTGCAGGAAAAAAAGGAGTTGGTGAATATAGAAAAATACTGAGTTACTTCACTTTCACAGATAATGGAGCATCTTGCAAATACCTGGAAGCAGTTCAGTGCCAGCTGGGGGGAAACTGGAGAGATTTATTCTTACAATTCCTCCAAATTTAATATATTTTTCCCCAAACATGCTTTTTTTTGGTGATCAGACATGAAGGTGGGGACTCCCTGTGTCACACGGAGTCGCATGGAAAAGACAAGGGGTGACAGGTACAAATTCCTCCTGGGGAGATTCCAGTTCGGCTCCAGATGCAAAATTTTTCCCCATGGGAACAGTTTGGACGTTGTAATCATCTCCCAAGGGAAGGGGGTGGATTCCCCTACATTGGACAGTCTGGTTTTAAGTAGATTATTACCAAAAAGGTTGGACCAGATGATCCTGAAGGTCCCTTCCAGCCTGGAATTCCATGATTCTATAATTAATATCCTCTGTTCATTAGTATTTTGCAGCTCCTGCCACTTCATTGCCACGTTTCAACTTCAAACATGACTTTTCCTTGGGAGGAATTTCCTTCCTCCTCTTCCCTCCTCCTTCTGTGTCCTGCAGTCCAGTTGCAACATCAGCTTTGTCCTCCAGGACCTTCTCTTGCAGCTCAGTATGGATTTAATTGTTTAATTGTTTTAATTCTGATTTTTTTCAGAATTAAGCAAATCGATTAGTCTGGATCTGCCAGAGACAGACAGGTTGGCTCTTCTGCTCCTCTCCAGTTTCCAGGTGAGCTCTTCTAAAAGTCCTTTATTTCTCTCTTCTCTTTTAAATCAAACTCTTTTTCTCTTCCCTTTCAAAGTGAATTTATTTTTCTCTTCCTTTTAAAAGCAATTTCTTTTTCTCTTGCCTTTTAAAAATTAATGATCTTATCCCTTTTCAAGCAAATTCTTTTCCCTTTTAAGAGCAACTTCCTTTTCCCTTCCCTTTGGAAGTGAATTATTTTTCTTTTCAAGCAGATTATTTTTCATTTGCCTTTAAAAAGTGAATCATTTAATCCCTTTTAAAAGCAACTTATTTTTCTCTTCCCTTTTAAATGTTTATTATTTTTCTCTTGCCTTTTTAAAGTGAATTATTTCATCCCTTTTAAAATCCCTGGAAGGCTCCCAACATGGTTTTTATTCCCATTTTCTCCCAGTTTTCAGCACAGAAGCTGGAACACTCCCTACAGCAGAACCAGGGCTTCAACCTTGAGGAATTCCAGGCTAAAGGTGAGGTGGGAATGTCAGGAATGGGAATCCTGAGCCCCAAAATACCAACCCTGCTCCATAGCCCCTCCAGTTCCAAACATCTCCCCTCTCAAAGGGGCAGATGGAGCCAAAACCTGAGGAGTTGGGATGTTGGGACTGAGCAGGGATCCCAGAGGGAAGGCAGATGGACACAGGATTGGCCAGGGAAGCTGTGGCTGCCCCATCCCTGGCAGTGTCCAAGGGCAGGTTGGATGGGGCTTGGAGCAACCTGGGCTGCTGGGAGGTGTCCTCTAGGACCCCTAGGTCCCTCTTTGTGTCCTCCAGCCCCTTCCCCTCATGCTCCAGCCCCTTCTTCTCCACATCTCCATATTTTTGAACCCCTCCAGGGTTGATGACTCCACCACCACCCTAAGCAGCCTGTTCCAACCCTTGACAACCCTTTCCATGAAGGAGTTATTCCCAAGATCCAATCCAGATCCATCCCCTGGCACAACCTGAGGCCGTTTCCTTGTCCCAGTCCATGGGATTGATCCCAGTTTTCCTTCCAGCTCACTCGGTGTCGGAGGAGCTGAAGCTCCACCTGCAGAAGCTGAAGAGGGATGGGACCCTCCAACGCTGCATCCAGGACCCCCAGGGGTGAGGACTCCCCAGAACTGTCCCTTGGGGGACACACACACACACGTTTGAGCAGTGAATCCTTTTTTTTTGAGGGGAATTATCCCAAAATCCATCCTTTTCTCCATACCAGGAGCTCATCCCGTCAGCACCGACATTCCCAAACTCCCTTGTGTCAAAATGGGCCTCATTGCCATGTTTTAATTAGCTGTGAATTAATTAATAAGGGAACTGGTGAGGAAGGACAATCATGCAGCTTTCCCAGTATGTTTTTTTTCCCTATTTTTGAATCCCTCCAGGGTTGGTGACTCCACCACCACCCTAAGCAGCCTGTTCCAACCCTTGACAACCCCTTCCATGAAGGAGTTATTCCCAAGATCCAATTCAGATCCATCCCCTGGTACAACCTGAGGCCGTTTCCTTGTCCCAGTCTGTGGGATTGATCCCAGTTTTCCTTCCAGCTCATTCGGTGTCGGAGGAGCTGAAGCTCCACCTGCAGAAGCTGAAGAGGGATGGGACCCTCCAACGCTGCATCCAGGACCCCCAGGGGTGAGGTGTCATTCCAAGGATTTAGGAGGCAGCAAAACCCTGTGATATCCACATGGAATCTTGTAGGTCCCCCGATACCTGATGTTGAATTCCCGCTTTAGGGTCTCCCTGGATTCTTCTTTGGATGAGTCAGTGGCCCAAATTAAGGAGCACATGACCAGGTGAGACCAACCCTGAGACTCCCAGCATGGATCCAGGCTGGCAAACTTCTTCCCAGAGGGAATTTTGGGGTGGATTTAAGTCCATGGAGGGAAAATTCCAGCATGGATCTTCTCGCAGGTTCTCTGCTGAGTGTCGCTCCTGGGATCAGCTCCTTCAGAACTACCAGGAAAGTGCTGAAGAAATGTCCAGGTGGGGTTTTTTTCTTTGGAAAACCAAGGAAAAGGTCCTGTTGGCTCCTTCCTGAGGGGAGAATTCCCCATTTTTTTCCAGGCAGCTGGAAGGAATCCAGCGGGATCCCAGCCTAGTGGAGCCCCTCAGTTACCTCCAAACCTCCCAGGCCTCTGTTCTCAGCAGCAAACCCAACTACCAGCAGATCCTGGATTCCCAGGGGGAGGTCCTGACTTCCATGGAGCTGGTGGTGAGTTTCCCTCGCCCATTCCAGGGGAAAAATTCCCACGCGGGGAGCTGAAATTTGGGTCATTTTGGTGTCTTTTTGTCACCCATTTGCAGCTGAACGAGCTCCAGCAAGCAGTGCAGGTGCTGCAGACCTTCAGCGAGGACAGCCGGCAGTACCTCCGGGGCCTGTCGGAGCAGCTCGGTGAGGCTTTGGGGGGGTCGTTAACGGCGATTTGGGGTCATTAACGGCGCTTTTGGGGTCGTTAACGGGGTTTTTTTCCCCCCCCTTCCAGCCACCAGGACCTTCCAGCAGCTGGAGAA
>NW_009951736.1:37524-45047 GCF_000747805.2 Chaetura pelagica | reverse complement strand
GCTCCTCAACCCCCCATTCCCAGACCCCCTTCTCAGTCCCCGGCCCCACTTCCCAGCCCTACTTCCCGGTCCCGTTTCCCCCTTTCCAGGTCCTCAATCTTCCCCCTTCCCAGTTCTCCAAGTCCCCTCTTCCCTAGGGCCCCTCCCCAGTTCCCAGTTTCCCTTCCCGTTTCCTAGGTTCCCTTCTTCCCGGTTCCTCTCATCCTCTCTTCCCGGTTCCCAGCCTTTCTCCCAGGACCCCCGGTTCCCCAGCCCTTCTTCCCGGTCCCCCTCGTCTCCTCCTCCCGGTTCCTCAGCCTTTCTCCCCGGTTTTCCCCAGCCCCACTTCCCAGTTCCCCGGCCTTTCTCCTCGGTTCCCCTCCTCCTGGTTCCCCAGCACCCCTTCCCGGTTTCCCAGCCCTTCTTCCCGGTCTTCCCGTCCTCTCTCACTGGTCCCTCTCATCCCCTCCTCCCAGTTCCCCAGCTCCCCTTCCCGGTTCCCCAGCCTTTCTCCTCTGTTCTCCTCCTCCCAGTTCCCCAGCTCACCTCCTCCGGGTTTCCCAGCCCTTCTTCCCGGTCTTCCCGTCCTCTCTCACTGGTCCCTCTCATCCCCTCCTCCCAGTTCCCCAGCTCCCCTTCCCGGTTCCCCAGCCCTTCTTCCCAGTCCCCCTTGTCCCCTTCTCCTGGTTCCCCAGCCTTTTCCTCCAGTTCCCCAGCTCCCCTTCCCAGTTCCCCAGCTCCCCTTCCCAGTTCCCCAGCCTTTCTCTCCGGTTCCCCAGCCTTTCTCCCGGGTTTCCCAGCCCCCTCCCGGTGCCGTTACCCTCTTCCCACCCCCGCAGGCACCGGCAACTCCCGGAAGAAACGCCTCTACGTGCAGCTGCTCCCGCGGGACGCGGCGGACACGGCGCTGCTGGATCTCAAACTGAGCTCCAAGAGCAAAGCCCTTCCCCACTACATGAAAATAGGGTAGGGGGGCCCTGCCCCAACCCCCTCCTGCCCCACCCCCTGACACCCCTTTGGGTTGATTTTCCAGGGAAATGGGACATTTTGCCATTTGGTGTAAGAAAGGGCCAGTTCCAAAGCCCAGTCCCCAACCTGTTCCCAAGCCCAGGACACTCAGCACTGGCCTGAAGGAGCTTTCCCTCCATCCCCCCGAATCCAGGACTTCTCCAGGATGGAGCCAAAGCAGGTGAGAGATCCCAGGTGGTGGGAAGACCCAGGTGGAGCTCAAGATGCTTCCAACAAAGCAGCTTCACCTCTTCCCATAACCAAGAAGCAGGAAGCAGAGCTTGGGATGTGCCACCTGGTTGTCCTCAAGAGTCCTGAGCCCCTTGGCCAGCTGGACATGAGCCAGGGTGTGCCCAGGTGGCCAAGAAGGCCACCAGCATCATGTCTTGTGTCAGCAGAGTGTGGGCAGCGGCAGCAGGGCAGGGATTGTCCCCCTGTGCTGGGCACTGGGGAGGTGACTCCTCAAAGCCTGGGAACAGGTTTGGGTGAGAAAAGGGACATTGAGGGGGTGGGGAATGTCCAGGGAAGGGGCTAGAGGACAAGGGGAAGGGGCTGGAGAACTTGTGAGGAGCAGCTGAGGGAGCTGGGGGTGTCCAGCCTGGAGAAGAGGAGGCTGAGGGGAGACCTTCTGGCTCTGCAACTGCCTGGAAGGAGGTTGGAGCCAGGGGGGTCGGGCTCTGCTCCCCAGGAACAAGGGATGGGACCAGAGGAACCGGCCTCAAGTTGCCCAGGGGAGGTTGAGGTGGGATCTGGGGAACAATTCCTGCCTGGCAAGGGTTGTCAGGGCCTGGCCCAGGCTGCCCAGGGCAGGGGGGGAGTCCCCATCCCTGGAGGGGCTTCCAAGGCCTGGAGATGGTGCTGAGGGACATGGCTCCAACCTTCATGATTCTACCTACATACACCCCTATTCCCAGCTTTACCTGCACATTCCAGCACTGGGAACAAATCCTTCCACCTCCTGCTTTCATTCCTTTCCTCTGGGGCTCGTTAGGAGGGACATTAATTAATTGTCACCTGCTCCAGGTCCCCGGGGGCTCGAGGCAGCATCAAACGGGCTCCTCAGGATGAGTCTCTCTATGACACCTACAGCATCTACAACCTGTCAGGTGAGGTGGTTCCACCTTTGGATCCCAAATGAAGGGAATTTAAACCAAAAATGGGGCCTGGGAGTCGGGTCCTGCTCTTGGTGCCCTCCTTAAAGCTGGGAATTGGGCTGAATTCCTAGAGGGAAGTTGGGTTTTTCCCCAAGGTTCTCCTTTCCTGAACGTTATTCCTTGCTGGGATTTAAAATTACCACTTGATTTCTTGCTTCTTTGGGCACTAGGGTTTCCCTTCCTACTTAATTTAAGCAGCAATTAATTAATGAGGTGTTTTCTCCTTCCTTTTCCTCAACATCCTTCCTTCTTTTCCAGCCATGGATGGAGTCCCCTTCACCCTCCATCCCAAATTTGAGAGCAGACTCAGCTCCACAGTGAGTCCTCCTTCCAACTCCCTCACAATTCCTCTTAAAAAACCATTATTCCAACTATTTCTTCTTCTAATTAATAATTAAATCTCTTCTTCCAACTATTTTACCTCCTCTTTTAGCCTCTCCTTGCTGACCTGACTGTCAAATCTCTCGCTGACATCGAGAAGGAGGTAAATTTGTTGGTCCCTCCTTTCCTTATTTGTTGGGGGTTTTTTTGGGGGGGGAGATGAATATTTGGAATTATTCCCATTCCAACCTCTCCTTCCTGCTCATTTCTTGATGGGCATTCCAGTCCAATTATGGTTTTTGTTGTGCATTCCAGTACAACTATGGTTTTGTGGTGGAAAGGACGGCGGCCGCGCGACTCCCCCCCAGCGTTTGTTAACACCTCCAAGTTGGAAACTGCATCCAATGAAATTCCAAGATGTTGGAAGAGACCAAGAAGAAATGGGTGTGGTTGGTTGGTTGGTTTTGTTGTTGTTTTTCTAACCTGCCAAAAGATTTGGATGATGATTTTTCAACACAAAGCCAAAATCTCTTGGCACTTTTTGTTGCTCTTCCACTTCTCCCAACTCTTTATCTTTTGGTTCCTGCCCTTTGGTGTTGTTTTAACTCCTGAAAAAAAAACCATCACAAAGCTTCTCCAGTCCCACCAATTTCAAAATCACATCCATTGGGATGGGTTTTGTGTTTTGGTTTTTTTTAGTTACCAAATCCTGAAAATGTTTCTTGAAACATTCTTGAAGTTGGTGCAAAAAAAACCAACCAATTCCCGACGCTCAGTTGGTTGGGTTGGTTGGTTGGTTGGTGGGATGATGGGACCTGGAAAGATTTAAAAAGTCAAGAACTTGGCTTCACAGAGGTGTTTTTCCAACATGATTTGGAAGAAAAAAAAGTTTTCCCCCAAAGGATCAAGAGTTATTTGTCAAAAAAATAAAGAAAACAAGAATTCAAGCTGATTCTGGTGGCCCTGGGTGGTCTCCTCCGTTGGGGATGAGGAGCTTCTGGGGGTCCTTTTCAGGAAGGCACTTTGAGCTTGGCACTCCCCAGCAGGAACTGAAGGATTCTGTCCACTGACAAGGCCAGGAAGAAGTCAACCAGCAACACTTGGGTGATCACCAGCTTGAACTGGGGAAAAGAAACACAATTCATCGCTCTCTGTCCCTTCAGGATGGAGCTTCTGCCCCACGTTGGGCACCCAAAACTGCTCAATGAGAGCTATACCAGGTTGGGAGAGTTGGGGGTGTTCAACTGGTGAGGAGAAGGTTCCAGAAAGACCTTAGAGCCCCTTCAGGCACTGGAAGGTGCTCCAAGGTCTCCCTGGAATCTTCTCCTCTCCATGCTGAACATTCCCAAGTCTCTCCATCCCTTCACCTTCAGGCACTGGAAGGTGCTCCAAGGTCTCCCTGGAATCTTCTCCTCTCCGTGCTGAACATTCCCAAGTCTCTCCATCCCTTCATCCCCCAGCTCCTCTCACTTCAAACTGTTAAGGTACTTCCTGCTTCTGTAAAGCATCATCTCCCTGATTTTCTCTTAAAACCCTTCAAGTTCCTTCAGAATTCCAGTTTTCCCAGTTGAAACTCCCATCAAAATCCAGTAGGTGCAGGGAATGGTGCCCACTCACCTCCGTGGGGATTTCCACCAATCCAAACTGCTCGTTGAACTCTGGTGAGGAACCTGTGAGGAGCCCAACAATGGCAACTCCTGACAGGATGATGCTCCACAGTAGAGGTTTGTTCTCCTGGAGACTCTCCATGAAGGGATGGCCCTGAAAACAAAACACCCAGGAGAAACCATCAGCAAAACTGGGATGTGGAAGAACTTGTGGGAGTTTGGGACTTCTCCTCCTCCCAGAGCTCTTGAGGATCCTTCAAGATGAGTTTTGGTTTGTGTTTTTGGACCTTCATGACAACATGAGTTGTTGGGTTGAGGAAAGACCCCATGGGTAGGTCTGGTAAGAAGCTGAGAAGATCCCCAAGCTCCAAACCCAGTCAAGAAGCCATTTGGAGAGACAATGGATGCTCCTCTGGGATGAGGGAAGAGCTGAGGAGCAGAAGAAGGAACTGGGCTGGAGGGGCAGAAGGTGCCCATGGGGGGCTGAGGAAGATGGTGCCCAAGCAGAAGTTTCCCTGCAGCCATGGAGGAATGTGGTGGGACATTCCCTGAGGAATGTTCCCTGAGGGACATGGTAGGACATGCTCAGAGCAACATGGTGGGACATTCCCTGAGGGATGTGGTAGGACATTCCCTGAGGGATTTGGTGGGACATTCCCTGAGGGATGTTCCCTGAGGGACGTGGTAGGACATGCCCAGAGGAACACGCATGTTCCTGAGGATGTCCAGAGGAACATGGTGGGACATTCCCTGAGGGATGTGGTAGGACATTCCCTGAAGGCACCAGGAGGGGTGGGCTTGGATTTGCTGCCACTGGCCTTGGATGATGATGCAGCTGTGGAAGAGCCCACACCAGGGAAGGTTCCTCTGGGAAGCCCCAGCTGGAGCAGGTTGCTCCTGACCTGGTGGGAAGGGCTTGATGGAGGAGAGGTTGGTGGAGGACTCTGTGGCATGGAGAAGCAGGGGAGGAGCGTGAGGAATCCTCCCTGAGGAGGACAGAGCAGCAGGAAAACTGGGAAGTGACTCTAAACCCCATCCCACGTTGCCCCAACGTTGAGTCTTCTGCCCATGACCTTCATGGGTGAAGAACCTTCCATGACCTTGTCTTGACTTGCTCCTTGGGTTTGTCCTCCCACCCCAATGTGTGTAGGGGGAGAAGTTGAGTGACCACGGGGTTGGTTCCTGGTTGTCCCGTTGGACCCAAACCAGGTCCAAAAGCTTCTCTGGAGCTGGAATGAAGGAGGACTTGCCTTGTAGTTGATGGCAAAGGTGGCCATCTGCATGGCCATGGACATGATGTACACAGTGCTGTTCACCAGGTTGGGCTCAAACTCCTTGTAGAGATCCACAAATTCCTCCCGGCTGGAAAAGAAGGAACCTGGAGGTCACTGGGGTCACCAGGAAGATCCACCACCCCTTGCCTGATCCCACTCATCCCAGTTCATTGAAGGGTATTTTTTTAGAGGTAAAACCAGTTTGATCCCAAAGGTGGAGGTGGGGCTGGAGCTGCAGGGACAGGTGGGTGGTGGGTTCTTCTTCATACAATAAAAAGTGGGAAAGAAGAAGAGGTTTTGGGTTTTTTTTCATGAACTTTCCAATCACGGGGACAGGAGATGTTGAAACTACAAGATGGTGCTTCCAGCCTCCTGATTATGGAATCTGGTTGGAAAAGACCTTGAAGATCAGTCCAACCATAACCCAGCTTTCCCAACCCACAACCCAACTACCCACAACCCAACCCTACCAACCAATAACCCAACTCTACTACCCACAACCCAACTCTACTAACTAAAAACCCAACTCTACCAAGTCCAGTGCTCAACTCATGTCCTTCAGCACCATCTCCAGGGCTTGGAAACCCCTCCAGGGATGGGGACTCCCCCCCTGCCCTGGGCAGTCTCTTCCAGTGGTTAAGGACAGTAAAAGGTGGTAGGATGGGCATGGACCTCTGGAGATCATCCATCCACCCATCTGGAGAGCAGGGTCACCTCCAGCAGATCCCACAGGAACCAGCTGGGCTGGGAATGTCTCCAGAGCAGGAGACTCCACAGCCTCTCTGGGCAGCCTGGCCCAGGGCTCTGCCACCCTCCCAGGCAACAACTTCCTCCTCCTGGGGAGCTGCAACTTCCCATGTTCCAGCTGGTGCCCATGGCCCCTTGTCCTGGCCCTGGGCACTGCTGAGAAGAGCCTGGTCCCCCCCTCCTGCCCCCCTGGAGATCTGGAGCAGCCTTGAGGAGACCCCTCCTCAGGCTCCTCCACCAGGACACAACAATCCTCCCTCAACCTCCTCCTCTCCAGCTGAACAGCCCCAGGTCACTCAGATGTTCCTCAGAGCAGCAAATGGACCAGAGTGGGAAGCAGGAGGACTCACCTGGAGCTGCTGCGTTGTTGGGCTCCCTGGTAGAGGTACACGAGGCTGAGGAAATGGACCAGGAACTGGAGCAGAACCGTCAGGACTGTGTAGAGGTTGAAGATGTTGGGCAAGGGCCTTTCCTTGGAGAGGGTTTTCAGAGGCTGAGGGAGAAAAATCAAAAGAGGGTTGAGTTGGTTTTGGATCCTTTCCAGGCAAAATCCACCTGATGTTTTGTGTTCTGGAGGAGATGTAAGAATTCTGGAGGCACCAACAGGGACATGGAGGTGTTGGAGAGTGCAGAGGAAGCCATTGAGATGATCCATGGCTGAAGGAGCTCTGGAGACAGGTTGGGAGAGTTGGGGTGTTCAGCCTGGAGAGGAGAAGGCTCCAGGGAGACCTTGGAGCAGCTTCCATTGCCTGAAGGGGCTCCAGGAAAGCTGGGGAGGGAGTTGGGCCAAGGGCAGGGAGTGATGGGACCAGGGGGGATGGCTTGAAACTGGAGAGATTCTGATAAGAGATGAGGAGAAAACGAGGGTGGGGAGAACCTGGAAGTGGTTGCCCAGAGAAGTTGTGGATGATGGAAGTGTCCAAGGGCAGGTTGGATGGGGCTTGGAGCAGCCTGGGCTGCTGGGAGGGGTCCCTGCCCATGGTGGGGGTGGGACTGGATGGTCTTTGAGGTCCCTTCCCACCCAAACAAGTCTGGGATTCTGGGATTCAACCCTTATGAACAAACGTTCCCTCAAGGAAGTGCTGGTCCCAGGAAGACCCCAAATGCCAGGATGAAATGATGTAGTTAAATGGTTTCTTCCTCTCAGAGGTTCCCTCAAGAATCCTGAGAGGACCAACGTGGTCCCACCACCTCCCATCCCTCACCTTGGACCTGGAGATGAAGAGGAAGCAGCCAGCCAGGAGAAGTCCCTGTAGAGTTGCCTGAAAGTCACTGAACTTCACCCCTTCCAAGTAGAGGACACTCTGGCTGTAGGCCAAGATCAGGGCATTCAGGGCCAGGATCTTGAACATCTGCAGGGTGGTCACCAAGGTGCAACGTCCCTGCTTGATCACGTGGCAGACTGAGGAGGGAGAAGTTTGTATCAAAAAAAA
>NW_009951736.1:28884-36921 GCF_000747805.2 Chaetura pelagica | reverse complement strand
GGATCTGGGGAACAATTCCTGCCTGGCAAGGGTTGTCAGGGCCTGGCCCAGGCTGCCCAGGGCAGGGGGGGAGTCCCCATCCCTGGAGGGGCTTCCAAGGCCTGGAGATGGTGCTGAGGGACATGGGGCAGTGGTGGCCTTGGCAGGGCTGGGGATCATGGTTGGACTGGGTGATCTTCAAGGTCTTTTCCAACCCAAACTATTCCAGGATTCCCAGTTAACCCCTCCCTGCTTGTGTCCCCATCCCAGAACCTCTCAGGGGACTTTGAGGTTCATCAAACCATAGGTCTGGGGTCATTCCTTCCCCATCCCAATGTCCTCTGTCTTGGTTTGTTCCAAATCCATGAGTTGTTTCCCTCAGGAAACTTGGGAGAGATGGAGACACACCAAGAGTTCCTCTCACTCACTGCAGTGGATGGAGGAGAGCTTGGAGGTGAAGGGGGCAGCAATGCTGGCATCTCCCAGCTTCACCACGGGGACACGTTCCTCTTCCAGGTCCTTCAAGACCTGACTGATCCGTTCCTGCTGGAGAAGGACAGAAAGACCCAGATCACATCTTGTTATTCCAACCTGGATCAAGGACCCTACACCATCTTCTCCCACACTCCTGCTCAGAGGTGAAGCTGAGAAACCTTCATGAACTTGGTGGCCACCTGGTGAAGCAGCATCTTCTGTGCCCAAAACCCATTCTGATGCTTCAGGACATGGAGCAGGAATCCTTGTTTTCATAGGATCATGGAATGCTTTGGGTGGGGAGGACCTCAAAAATCATCTAGATCCATGGGCAGGGCCACCTCCCAGCAGCCCAGGTTGCTCCAAGCCCCATCCAACCTTCCCTTGGACACTTCCATCACCCACAACTTCTCTAAGAAACCTCCTCGAGGGTCTCCCCACCCTCATTTTTTCCCAATATCTCTATCAGAATCTCCCCAGTTCCAGTTTCAAGCCATCCCCCCTGGTCACATCACTCCTGCCCTTGGCCCAAGTCCCTCCCCAGCTTTCCTGGAGCCCCTTCAGGTGTTGGAAGGTTATCCAAGGAACATTCTCCAGTTGGACACCCCAACTCTCTCTGGAATCATCTCCAAGGTCTCCATGGAACCTTCTCCACTTGGACACCCCAACTCTCCCTGGGATTGTCTCCTTGGAACCTTCTCCACTTGGACACCCTCAACTCTCCCAACATATCTCCAGACGGGGCCAGGCTGCCCAGAGAGGCTGTGGAGTCACCTGCTCTGGAGGCTTCCAAGACCCATCTGGCCACGATCCTGGGTGTTCCTGGACTCAGTGATCTCCAGAGGTCCCTTCCAACCCCCAACATGCTCTGATTCTCACCCTTCCTCTCCAAGAACCTTCCAGGAAGGTTCAGAGCAGGGTTAGATGATCTGAAGACTTAAAATAGTTTTCACTTCACCTTTTCAAAAAGCTTTTTTTGGACAATTCATTCACTCCTGGGAAGGTTTTTTGGACCTGAATTCCCACCAAACCTTCTTGAAACCCCAAGTTCCTCCTGAGTTTTGAAGCCCACTAAGAAGTTCTTGTGCTCCAGGGGCAGGAGAAGGTGCAATAATTGGATTTTTCTTTGAATTGAAGCTTAAATTAAACCAGATGAAAAAAACCTTGGAAAGAAAAGAGAAGGTTTTGGTGCATTTTTTGGGTTGTTCTTCAAGTTTCTTTCATCATCCAGAAGGTTTGGAGATAGACGTGGAGTTTTTTTTGTCCTTCTTGGTCAGATTTGAGGTGGTTTTGGGGTGTTTTATCCTCTTTTTTTTCCCTTCCTGATGGATTGATTCCTTTTTTTTCCAGGTTACATCCAGAAGATCAAGTCAGGAGAAGAAGATTTTGAGTCTCTGGCTTCTCAGTTCAGTGATTGCAGCTCAGCAAAAGCTGGAGGAGATCTGGGAGCCTTTGGGAGAGGTGAGTTCCAGCTCAAGGTTTGGAGACCTCTTGTTATTTTTTCAATTAGAATCATCAAATCATAATGAGGTGGGTCAGGAGCTCCTTAGTTGGTGGAGCTCTGGGGGTTGTGGTCAATGGAGAAGGGTTGAGATGGAAGCCTGAGGTAAGTGGTGTCCCTCAGGGGTCAGAACTTGGTCTGGGTCAACATCTTCAGGGGACAGAATGATGTTCTGGGTAGTTCTCCAGATGTGTGTCCCCCAGAGGGGCAGGAGAACCTCCCTGCCCTCCTGCCCACACTCTCCTTGGTGCCCCCCCCAGGAGCCAATGGGCCTTCTTGGCCACCAGGGCCTGTTGCTGCCTCAGGGTCACCCTGTTGTCCCCTAGGAGAACCTCCCTGACCTCCTGACCACTCTCAGAGGGTCATGAAATGGGTTGGGTGGGAAGGGACCTTCAAGGTCATCTAGATCCAACCCCACCATGGGCAGGGACACCTCCCAGCAGCCCAGGTTGCTCCAAGCCCCATCCAACCTGCCCTTGGACACTTCCAGGGATGGGGCAACCACAACTTCCCTGGCCAACCTGTTCTAGTGTCTCTTCTTGACCCACCTCCAGGAGCCTTCTTGTTGATGCCTCATGGTCACCCTGTTGTCCACCAGGGCCCTCAAAACCCCAGAGGAACCAACCCTGACTTTGTGTTTAGGGGGACAATGGCCAAACTGAAGTTGGTGGCCCAGGGGACTCACCCACATCTGCATGTTTCAGAGCTCCAACGTCGTTGGTCCCATCCCCACACATCAGGGTGACATAGCCCAGGCTCTTCAGGGTTGTGATGACAAATTCCTGCAACAAGGACCCAAAAATAAGTCTGGTGGGACCTATGTGGTCTTATCTCCCACAGCCTGGGCTAGGTGGGACAGCTTGGTCAGGAGTGACCCTGCTCTACAGGACTTCCTGCCCTCACATCCACATCCAACCTCAGGTTGTCTCTGGAGCAGAGTGAGGATCATGGAATCTCAGAAACATGAAGGTTGGAAAAGACCTTGAAGATCTTGAGGATCATCCAGTCCAACTATGACCCCCAGCCCTGCCAAGGCCACCACTGCCCCATGTCCCTCAGCACCATCTCCAGGGCTTGGAAACCCCTCCAGGGATGGGGACTCCCCCCCTGCCCTGGGCAGCCTGGGCCAGGACCTGACAACCCTTGCCAGGGAGAAATTGTTTCCAAGATCCCACCTCAACCTCCCCTGGGCAACTTGAGGCCGGTTCCTCTGGTCCCATCCCTTGTTCCTGGGGAGCAGAGCCCGACCCCCCTGGCTCCAACCTCCTTCCAGGCAGTTGCAGAGCCAGAAGGTCTCCCCTCAGCCTCCTCTTCTCCAGGCTGGACACCCCCAGCTCCCTCAGCTGCTCCTCACAAGTTCTCCAGCCCCTTCCCCTTGTCCTCCAGCCCCTTCTCCTTGCTCTCCAGCTCCTCCTCCATCTTCTCCAGCCCCTTCCCCAGCTCCACTGCCCTTCCCTGGACACTCTCCACCCCCTCAATGTCCCTTTCCTCACCCAAACTTGTCCCCAGGCTTTGAGGTGTCACCTCCCCAGTGCCCAGCACAGGGGGACAATCCCTGCCCTGCTGCCGCTGCCCACACTCTGCTGACACAAGACATGATGCTGGTGGCCTTCTTGGCCACCTGGGCACACCCTGGCTCATGTCCAGCTGGCCAAGGGGCTCAGGACTCTTGAGGACAACCAGGTGGCACATCCCAAGCTCTGCTTCCTGCTTCTTGGTTATGGGAAGAGGTGAAGCTGCTTTGTTGGAAGCATCTTGAGCTCCACCTGGGTCTTCCCACCACCTGGGTTTTCCCATCACCTGGGTTTTCCCACCACCTGGGATCTCTCACCTTCTGCTTTGGCACCACTCTGGCAAAGACCTGGATGTGTGGGATGAGCTTCAGGAGCTGCTCCTTGTCCCCAGACTGGAGGTAAGAGAGACCTTCCCCAGTGACACAGAGGTCATAGCTTTGGGTCAGCTCCCCCAGGGAACTGGGAAGCACTGGGAGCACCACAGTCCCATCCACAGATTTCCACTGCCAACTGGAGCCTGGAAAGGACACAGGAGCTGGACACCAGGACATCTGGGAGGTGAGGAACATTCCCACCACACCCTGACCCTGGTTTTTGCAGCTCCTCAGCACTAGGGACACACTTCCCAAGAAGAGGGACATGTCACCTCCCACCCAGGGACAGTTTTTCCATGGATTCTCCTTCCCTGAAGTCAGAGACATGGAGCTTGGCTTCCCTTGGGTGGCCTCTGGGCAGCAAGGAGACCTCAACCTGCCCTTGTTTTGCTTCTTTTGGTGCTCAGCTCAGGTTAGGAGCTGGCTGAGGATCATCAAGAGCTTGGACAACACTCCAAGTTGAGGAGAAAAAAGGACAAAGGGTTCTTGGGGTTCTGGGACCTCATTTCCTTCATCAGCATCAAGCAGCAGCACCAGCAGTAGGTGGTGAGATCTGATAGGACATCTCAGCTGGGGTTGGGCTGCTAGACCCAGAAGAATCAAGACACAGATGGTTTGGATGGGAAGGACCTTAAAGATCATCCAGTCCCACCCTCCTACATGGGCAGGGACACCTCCAAGCAGCCCAGGTTCCTCCAAGCTCCATCCAACCTGCCCTTGGACACTTCCATCACCCACAACTTCTCTGGAAAACCTATTGCAGGGTCTCCTCATCCTCAGAGTGAAGAATTTCATGGAATCATGGAATGGTTTTAGTTTGAGGGACCTCTAAGATCATCTAGATCCAACCCCCATCATGGGCAGGGACACCTCCCAGCAGCCCAGGTTGCTCCAAGCCCCATCCAACCTGCCCTTGGACACTTCCAGGGATGGAGGAACCACCTTGAAGACCATCTAGTGGAACATCTAGATGGTCCTCAAAATGTCCTTTCCAATCCAAACCATTCCATGATCTAAAGACCACCCAAACCCACCCCTCTGCATGGGCAGGGCCACCACCCAGCAGCCCAGGTTGCTCCAAGCCCCATCCAACCTGTCCTTGGACACTTCCAGGGATGGGGCAGCCACAACTTCTCCAAGAAACCTCTTCCAGGGTCTCCCCACCCTCATTTTTTCCCAGCATCTCATCTCAATCTCCCCAGTTCCAGCTTCAAGCCATCCCCCCATGTCCCATCACTCCCAAGTCCCTCCCCAGCTTTCCTGGAGCCCCTTCAGGCACTGGAAGGTTCTCCAGGGTCTCCCTTCTCCTTCTCCAGCTGAACATTCCCAGCTGTCCTAGCAGGGTGTCCTGGGTGGGGTTGGTCACCTTTGGTCCCAGGAGGCTGCAGGATCAGGGTTTGCTCCCTCTGGAAGAAGTGGAGCTCCCGGGCCACGTGGCAGGCGGTGAGAGGATTGTCCCCTGTGATCATCACTACCTGGTGGGAAAGAGGGGACAGAAAAATAAGTCCCAGGTGGAGAAGCAGCACCTCAGAACCTGTCTTCTGTGGGCTGGAAGGGTTCCTATCCACCTTGGATCCTGGTGACATCCCCCAGGAGACAGAATCATGGAATCTGTTTTGTTGGAGAAGACCTTGAGGATCATCCAGTCCAACCATGACCCCTAGTCCTGCCAAGGCCACCACTGCCCCATGTCCCTCAGCACCATCTGCAGGGCTTGGAAGCCCCTCCAGGGATGGGGACTCCCCCCCTGTCCTGGGCAGCCTGGGCCAGGCCCTGACAACCCTTGCCAGGCAGGAATTGTTCCCCAGATCCCACCTCAACCTCCCCTTGGCAACTTGAGGCCAGTTCCTCTGGTCCCATCCCTTGTCCTGGGGAGCAGAGCCCGACCCCCCTGGCTCCAACCTCCTTCCAGGCAGTTGCAGAGCCAGAAGGTCTCCCCTCAGCCTCCTCTTCTCCAGGCTGGACACCCCCAGCTCCCTCAGCTGCTCCTCACAAGTTCTCCAGCCCCATCTCCTCATCCTCCAGCCCCTTCTCCTTGTCCTCCAGCCCCTTCCCCTTGTACTCCAGCCCCTTCCCCTTGTCCTCCAGCCCCTTCTCCTTGTCCTCCAGCCCCTTCCCCTTGTCCTCCAGCCCCTTCTCCACATTCTTACATGGTGTGATGCATTCTGGATCTCCCTGATGACAGATTTGGAGTCAGCTTTGAGGGGACAGGAAACCACTATGAATCCCACAAACCTCAGGTCACACTCCAGATCTTCCCTCTTTATGTCTCTGCCCTGCCAGAAGAAACCATCAAACCAAGTGTCACGAGGAACAATCTTCTCTTCCATTTGCTCCTTCTCAACTTCCACCTCCCCAGAAGATCCAGCTCATGAAACCACCAGAGGAACTGGACGGGAGGGCTGAGGAAGCACAACTTCCACCTTCCCAGAAGATCCAGCTCATGAAACCACCAGAGGAACTGGACGGGAGGGCTGAGGAAGCACAACTTCCACCTTCCCAGAAGATCCAGCTCATGAAACCACCAGAGGAACTGGACGGGAGGGCTGAGGAAGCACAACTTCCACCTTCCCAGAAGATCCAGCTCATGAAACCATCAGAGGAGCTGGATGAGAGGGCTCAGCCAGACCTACCTGCTGGTGGGTGAGGTGGCCCAGTTCTTTGTAGCCAAGGGCCAACACTCTTGCCCCCTCATGGGAAATCTCTGTGTGGACAGCCTGGTAGTTGCTGGGACACTGGGACAACTGGAGAAGATTTGGAGATAAAACTATCAGATTCAGGGCATTTCAGACACATTCCAAGCATTCCATACTCAGTCCAAAGCGAGGGTGGGAAGAGACACCTTCAGGAGGGTCACCAACCATTGAGGGATCCTCCCCCCAGTGGGATCTAGATGGTCTTTAAGGTCCCTTCCCACCCAAACCATTCCATGATTCGATGAGGATCCATTCTTCAGTCCTCAGAAAAGCAATAGGGCCTGGAAAGGTTGGTGGGACATTTCCAAACCTCCCTGGGGTCACACTGAAAGTTCCTAGAGGACTTGGGTTTGGGCCCTGTGTCCTTTTCCAGGAGAATTCCCTATGTCCGTCATGCTCCAAGGCTTGCTGGGGACAAAGAGGTGGAAAGGGACAAGCCCTGGTGCTGGAGAAAGGTTCTTCCTTCTCCTTGTCTGGAGAGGAGGAGCCTGAGGGGGGGTCTCCTCAAGGCTGCTCCAGATCTCCAGGAGGGGCAGGAGTGGGGGACCAGGCTCTTCTCAGCAGTGCCCAGGGCTAGGACAAAGGGCTATGGGCACCAGGGAACTCAGGGGTCCTGGGGGACAACAGGGTGACCATGAGGGAATAATGGGCCCTGGTGGCTAAGAAGGTCCATGGAATCCTGGGGGGCACCAAGGAGAGTGTGGGCAGGAGGGCAGGGAGGTTCTCCTGCCCCTCTGGTGAGGGCCCATCTGGAGAAGTGGGTCCAGGGCTGGGCTCCCCAGAAGGACAAGGAGCTGCTGGAGAGGGGACAGCAAAGGCCACCAAGGGGCTGAGGGGACTGGAGCATCTGGCCCATGAGGAAAGGCTGAGGGAGCTGGGGCTGTGGAGCTGGAGAGGAGGAGCCTGAGGGGGGGTCTCCTCAAGGCTGCTCCAGATCTCCAGGGGGGCAGGAGGGGGGGACCAGGCTCTTCTCAGCAGTGCCCAGGGCCAGGACAAGGGGCCATGGGCACCAGCTGGAACATGGGAAGCTGCAGCTCCCCAGGAGGAGGAAGTTGTTTCCTGGGAGGGTGGCAGAGCCCTGGGCCAGGCTGCCCAGAGAGGCTGTGGAGTCTCCTGCTCTGGAGACATTCCCAGCCCAGCTGGTTCCTGTGGGATCTGCTGGAGGTGACCCTGCTCTCCAGGGGTGGCCCTGGGTGAACTCCAGAGCTCCTTTCCAACCTGAGGACTTTGTGTCTTGCTGGTGTTGGGCTGTGTTGAAGCTCTTGGCTTTCAGCCTCTCTTGACCAGGAGGTTGAGCTCATGGTCCCAGGATCATTTCTCACTACTTAGGGCCTCGCCAGGCGGTGCCAGGAGCTCTGACACCTGCTGCCCTGGCAAATCATTCACTGAAAACATGAGGCCCAGACAAGAGGCAGAGCTGGAGCTGGGACCTGGAGCACAGTTGGAAGCCCTCAAGTTGCATGGAAAAAAACCCCAACACTTCCCCCCCCCCCCCCCGC
>NW_009951736.1:10146-11959 GCF_000747805.2 Chaetura pelagica | reverse complement strand
AAGAAGTGGAGCGCTCGGGCAACGTGGCGGGCGGTGAGAGGATTGTCCCCTCTGATCATCACTACCTGGTGGGAAAGAGGGGACAGAAAAATAAGTCCCAGGTGGAGAAGCAGCACCTCAGAACCTGTCTTCTGTGGGCTGGAAGGGTTCCTGTCCACCTTGGATCCTGTTGACATCCCCCAGGAGACAGAATCATGGAATCTGTTTTGTTGGAGAAGACCTTGAGGATCATCCAGTCCAACCATGACCCCTAGTCCTGCCAAGGCCACCACTGCCCCATGTCCCTCAGCACCATCTGCAGGGCTTGGAAGCCCCTCCAGGGATGGGGACTCCCCCCCTGTCCTGGGCAGCCTGGGCCAGGCCCTGACAACCCTTGCCAGGCAGGAATTGTTCCCCAGATCCCACCTCAACCTCCCCTTGGCAACTTGAGGCCAGTTCCTCTAAAAAAAGACCTTTTAAGCAGCAGGGTTCTCTTCCAGGAATGTAATGGCTTTTGTTACAGACCTGGGAGCTGGAATTATCTGGTATATTAATAAAGACACAGAGCAGAAAACAGCTCCTGCTCCAAAACTATTCCAGCCCCTTCTCCTTGTCCTCCAGCCCCTTCCCCTTGTCCTCCAGCCCCTTCTCCACATTCTTACATGGTGTGATGCATTCTGGATCTCCCTGATGACAGATTTGGAGTCAGCTTTGAGGGGACAGGAAACCACTATGAACCCCACAAACCTCAGGTCACACTCCAGATCTTCCCTCTTTATGTCTCTGACCTGCCAGAAGAAACCAGCAAACCAAGTGTCACCATGAACAATCTTCTCTTCCATTTGCTCCTTCTCAACTTCCACCTTCCCAGAAGATCCAGCTCATGAAACCACCAGGGGAACTGGACGGGAGGGCTGAGGAAGCACAACTTCCACCTTCCCAGAAGATCCAGCTCATGAAACCACCAGAGGAACTGGATGGGAGGGCTGAGGAAGCACAACTTCCACCTTCCCAGAAGATCCAGCTCATGAAACCACCAGAGGAACTGGACGGGAGGGCTGAGGAAGCACAACTTCCACCTTCCCAGAAGATCCAGCTCATGAAACCATCAGAGGAGCTGGATGAGAGGGCTCAGCCAGACCTACCTGCTGGTGGGTGAGGTGGCCCAGTTCTTTGTAGCCAAGGGCCAACACTCTTGCCCCCTCGTGGGAAATCTCTGTGTGGACAGCCTGGTAGTTGCTGGGACACTGGGACAACTGGAGAAGATTTGGAGATAAAACCATCAGATTCAGGGCATTTCAGACACATTCCAAGCATTCCATACTCAGTCCAAAGCGAGGGTGGGAAGAGACACCTTCAGGAGGGTCACCAACCATTGAGGGATCCTCCCCCCAGTGGGATCTAGATGGTCTTTAAGGTCCCTTCCCACCCAAACCATTCCATGATTTGATGAGGATCCATTCTTCAGTCCTCAGAAAAGCAATAGGGCCTGGAAAGGTTGGTGGGACATTTCCAAACCTCCCTGGGGTCAGACTGAAAGTCCCCAGAGGACTTGGGTTTGGGCCCTGTGTCCTTTTCCAGGAGAATTCCCTATGTCCGTCATGCTCCAAGGCTTGCTGGGGACAAAGAGGTGGAAAGGGACAAGCCCTGGTGCTGGAGAAAGGTTCTTCCTTCTCCTTGTCTGGAGAGGAGGAGCCTGAGGGGGGGTCTCCTCAAGGCTGCTCCAGATCTCCAGGAGGGGCAGGAGTGGGGGACCAGGCTCTTCTCAGCAGTGCCCAGGGCTAGGACAAAGGGCTATGGGCACCAGGGAACTCAGGGGTCCTGGGGGACAACA
>NW_009951736.1:7242-9919 GCF_000747805.2 Chaetura pelagica | reverse complement strand
GGGTCCAGGGCTGGGCTCCCCAGAAGGACAAGGAGCTGCTGGAGAGGGGACAGCAAAGGCCACCAAGGGGCTGAGGGGACTGGAGCATCTGGCCCATGAGGAAAGGCTGAGGGAGCTGGGGCTGTGGAACTGGAGAGGAGGAGCCTGAGGGGGGGTCTCCTCAAGGCTGCTCAAGATCTCCAGGGGGGCAGGAGGGGGGGACCAGGCTCTTCTCAGCAGTGCCCAGGGCCAGGACAAGGGGCCATGGGCACCAGCTGGAACATTCTCATCTGGAAACAAAGAGATCAGGAAATCCTGAAAGGTTCCTCCCTTCAGGTCCTAAAATTTCCCCAGATCCATTCCCTCTCCTTGAAGACCAGCAGGAAGAGCTGGGAATTGCCAAGGATGAAGGGATGGAACTGGGAACGTTGAGGAGCAGGAGGTTGAAGGGGAATTGACTGAATGGTCAAGAGGAGACAATCCAGGTGGAAAGACCAGCAGGGTGGGGGTTGCAGTGGGATGTGTCCACAGGGCCTCTGGAGAAGGAATGGGCTTGGTAGGGTTGGGTTAAGGGGTGGTAGAGTTGAGTGATGGGTGGTTGGGTTGGGTGATGGGTGGTAGGGTTGGGTGATGGGTGGTAGGGTTGGATTATGGGTGGTAGGGTTGGATTATGGGTGGTAGGGTTGGATTATGGGTGGTAGGGTTGGATTATGGGTGGTAGGGTTGGGTTATGGTTATGGGTCGTAGGGCTGGGTTAAGGGGTGGTAGGGCTGGGTTATGGGTGATAGGGTTGGGTTAAGGGGTGGTAGGGTTGGGTTATGGTTATGGGTCGTAGGGCTGGGTTAAGGGGTGGTAGGGCCGGGTTATGGTTGGGTTATGGGTGGTAGGGTTGGGTTATGGTTGGGTTAAGGGGTGGTAGGGCTGGGTTATGGTTGGGTTATGGGTGGTAGGGTTGGGTTATGGTTGGGTTAAGGGGTGGTAGGGCTGGGTTATGGTCGGGTTGTGGGTGGTAGGGTTGGGTTATGGTTGGGTGATGGGTGGGAGAGTTGGGTGATGGGTTGGAATCAACGACCTTAAAGGTCTTTTCCAACTAGAACAATTCTGTGATTCTGTGATGGGACCAGGGGGGATGGCTTGAAAGGTGGTAGGGCTGGGTGATGGGTGGGTTGTGGGTGGTAGGGTTGGGTTATGGTTGGGTGATGGGTGGGAGAGTTGGGTGATGGGTTGGAATCAACGACCTTAAAGGTCTTTTCCAACTAGAACAATTCTGTGATTCTGTGATGGGACCAGGGGGGATGGCTTGAAACTGGCAGAGGGAGCACAAGGTTGGACATGAGGAGGAAATTCTTCTCTAGGGCAGGAATTCTTCCCATGGAGGGGGTTGGATCTGGATGATTCTTGAGGTCCCTCCAACCCAACCCATCCCATGGTTCCACCACAACCTGTGCTACTCATGCTCAGATTTGACTGAATTGGCACAATCTGGATGAAACCCCATCAATATGAGCCTGGTGGCTGCAGAAGTCTCTGCTCTCCTCAGAACAGGTTCCTACCATTTTTTTGTCCCTCAGAAATCCAGCAGAAGGATCCCAGTGCCCCACACCAGCTCCTGGGGTCACAGCAGCTGGAATTCCCTTCCTTGGGATGAACCACAGGAAAATCTCCCCAACTTCACACTCAAAACTGACCCAAACCATTGTCATGGTGAACCCTCTCCCCAAAAACCCACCCCCCCATGGCTCAGGAACCAGGTTTTACCTTTGGTGAGGGTCCAATCCACAGCCATCAACATGGCCTTCTCCAAGGGATCTCCCACCAACGTCCCATCATCCAACTGGACCAGTGAGTGGCAGGTGGCGATGGCTCGGTGGGTTTCAACTGGAATGTCACACACTGGGGTCACCTCCTTCCCATCCCTGCAGCAGAAAAAAGATCCCCCCAGCACCCCCAGGTAAAGAGAGGCCCATCCACACATCTCAGAAGAACTCCTGGAGTTCTCCCCAGCCCCCCCCAAAATTCCTTCTCCAAGACATTCAACGCTGGAGCTTCACGCGGTGAGATCAAAGTTCCTGGAAATCTGGCTCTACCTCAACTGAACATGCTGCCAAAATGCATCATTTTTGACAGTTCTCCCCAAAAAAAGGGGTTCAAGAAGAAGCACAGGTTGGACTGGCCTTCAAAACATGTAAATTTTGTCAGTTCTCCACAGAAAATGGGGTTCAAGAAGAAGAACTTGAACTGGCCTTCAAAACACCTATTTTTTGCCAGTTCTCCAGAGAAAATGGGGTTCAAGAAGAAGAAGAGGTTGGATTGGCCTTCAAAACATGTCATTTTTGCCAGTTCTCCCCAAAAAATGTGGTTCAAGCATGAGGAGAGGCATGAACTGACACATTCCAGGAGCTGTGGAATGCAAAACGTGGCTCTTCTGCAGTGTCTGGGCTTCAAGCAAAGGTTGTGGTGGTGGAAGGAGAAGGTGGGATGGATGGAGGAGAAAATGTTGGGAGTTACCTATGCAACAAGTCCCACAAGACCATTAAATTCACAAGTTCTGAGCCTCCAGTCTTAGAATCATGGAATGTTTTAGTTGGGAAAGACCTTAAGACCATCTAGATCCAACCCCACCATGGGCAGGGACACCTCCCAGCAGCCCAGGTTGCTCCAAGCCCCATCCAACCTGCCCTTGGACACTTCCAGGGAT
>NW_009951736.1:0-4027 GCF_000747805.2 Chaetura pelagica | reverse complement strand
CCAGTGCCTGAAGGGGCTCCAGGAAAGCTGGGGAGGGACTTGGGCCAAGGGCAGGAGTGATGGGACCAGGGGGGATGGCTTGAAACTGGCAGAGGGAGCTGGAGGTTGGACCCGAGGAGAAAATTCTTGTCTGGGAGGGTGGGGAGAGCCTGGGCCAGGGAAGCTGTGGCTGCCCCATCCCTGGAAGTGTCCAAGGGCAGGTTGGATGGGGCTTGGAGCAACCTGGGCTGCTGGGAGGTGGGCCCGCCCCGTGGGTCTGGGTGGTCTTTAGATCATGGAATGGTTTGGATTGGAAAGGACCTTGAAGACCACGTAGACGTTCCACTAGATGGTCTTCAGGGTGGTTCCTCCATCCCTGGAAGTGTCCAAGGGCAGGTTGGATGGGGCTTGGAGCAACCTGGGCTGCTGGGAGGTGTCCCTGCCCATGGTGGGGTTGGATCTAGATGAGCTTTGAGGTCCCTCCAATCCAAACCATCCCATGAATCTCTACAACAACAATCTGAAGATCCAAAAGGAGACTGACTCAATGTCACCCTCCCCAAAAACCCACCAAATCCCCTCAAAATGATCCCCTGGCTCCTCCTGGCAGGAGGTGGGTTTGGGGTACCTACGTTTCAGGCCTGTGCTGGCCTTCTGGGGTGGGATGTGCTGCACCACTTTAGTTCCCCCAAAAATGATGTGTAGACGAGCATCTGCCTGCATGTCCAGGACGTGATCTGGATTCAGATCCTCCACAGGTTCCTGAAGGACAAGGAGAAGACTCAGAACCACCAGGAAACCTCATGGATTCCTTCCTGCTCTTGTGCCATCAAGCTGAAGTTGGCTTGAACTGAACCCCAGACCTCATTTAGGACCTGGTACCTGTGGATATTTTGGGGTTTTTTGGGGATTTGACACCTGGAATTTTGCAAGGGAGGTGATTTTAGGGTTTTTTAAGTCACCCACTGGTAGATAAAAAAACAAGGAGGAACATTCCAGGTTTTCAAATGTTTTGATACTTGTTCCTCCTCCTTCCACCTCTACCCACAGCCAAAGGAACCCAGCTTGGGAATGTGTGGGAGGGAGAGGACATGTCCAACCCCTCCTTGAAGTTCAGACCCAAAGGTGGAGACTTTGCCAGACAAAACCACCATTTTCTGCTTCTCCTTGACCAGAAACCATCAATCACAACCAAGAAGCTACAAGAGAGAGACCAGATGGTTCAGGTCAGAACTTTCCCAACACAGAGATGCGTTTGGCCTGGAAGTGGTTGGAATTTTTTGGCTTTCCCAAGGTTTTAAGGCAGGGAAAAGGACAGAGGGGACTTCCCAGACCTTCATTTGTGGAACAGACTCTCCTGTCAACATGGCCTCATCCACGATGCACCGGCCACGCAGCAGCAACACGTCACAGGGCACCAGGTTCTCATGAGGAGATCGACCTAAAAGGAAGAGATTTCCATGAAAAGCTCCAAGGTTTGAGTGATTCTTGAGATGTTGGTCTGGTGGGAGCCAGTTCTCCTTCAGTTGAAAAAGAGAGACACAGGAGGCACCTGAAATTTCAAGCCCCACCAGCACAATGTGGAGTCACTGGGCAGCAGTGAGAAGGCTGGAAGACTTTTTAGGTCTTTTTAGTTGAAATTTGGATCCAAAGAATTATTTGGAGAAGTAAAAGCTTGGGGAGGAGAGTATGGTGGGAATGGAGCTGGGGGAGGTGGTCAACAGGGGTTGGATGTCAACCAGGGTGTGCCCAGGTGGCCAAGAAGGCCACCAGCATCATGGCTTGTGTCAGCAGAGTGTGGGCAGCAGGAGCAGGGCAGGGATTGTCCCCCTGTGCTGGCACTGGGGAGGTGACCCCTCACAGCCTGGGGACAGGTTTGGGTGAGGAAAGGGACATTGAGGGAGTGGAGAGTGTCCAGGGAAGGGCAGTGGAGCCAGGGAAGGGGCTGGAGAACATGGAGCTGGGGCTGGAGGACGTGGAGAGGGGCGGGAGGACAAGGGGAAGGGGCTGGAGAACATGGAGAAGGGGCTGGAGGACAAGGGGAAGGGGCTGGAGAACATGGAGAAGGGGCTGGAGGACAAGGGGAAGGGGCTGGAGAACATGGAGAAGGGGCTGGAGGACAAGGGGAAGGGGCTGGAGAACATGGAGAAGGGGCTGGAGGACAAGGGGAAGGGGCTGGAGAACATGGAGAAGGGGCTGGAGGACAAGGGGAAGGGGCTGGAGAACATGGAGAAGGGGCTGGACAATTCCTTCCTGGCAAGGGTTGTCAGGGCCTGGCCCAGGCTGCCCAGGGCAGGGGGGGAGTCCCCATCCCTGGAGGGGTTTCCAAGCCCTGGAGATGGTGCTGAGGGACATGGGGCAGTGGGGGCCTTGGCAGGCCTGGGGGTCATGGTTGGACTGGATGATCCTCAAGCTCTTTTCCAACCAAAACTCAAGAGTTTGGTGACTCTGAAGTCATTTTGGTCTCAGAGCTGCTTAGAGATAAGGCCCCTTCACCACATCCTGGGTGTGAAGGAAGGAGCTGCCCTTCCCCTTCCTGTTCTAGAAAGATCCTGTCAGGAGGGGACCCCTCAACTGAACAATCTGAGGGTGATTTTTCCAGGTATCCACCATTTATTTTTTTTTTAACACCAGGTCCCAAAAGATCCATCCCAAAGGATTCATCTCTTGGAACCTTGAATCCTGAGTCCTCCAAACTCCCAAAACCAGGTTTTTATGCCCACTCAAAGTGATTTTCATTTAAACCCCCCCAAAAAGCCTCCTTTTGGTTCAATCCATGATGGAATTCCTTACCAATGGATACAATATCCCCGGGAATAATCTCATCGCTGGAGATCGAGCGCCACTTCCGGTTCCTGTAAACCTGGAAAAGGGAAGGAAAACCCCATTTTTGGAAGATCTAGATGTGCCAAAAACAAGCTTGTAAGAAAATTATGGAAACAAGGGATGAGCCAGAAAGGGAAAAGGAACAAAGTGTCATTCCCTCTGGCTGGAATCACCTGGATCATGTAGGGTTTGTTGCCCATCTTCCGGATCTCCGACATGTTCCTCATCTGTTGTTGGACCAAGGAGGCTTCGAAGGCCACGAGCATGGAGAGGGTGAAGACACTGTAGTACCAGTACTCATCCAGGCACCACAGCCCCACGCAGAACACCTGGAATTCCAGGGAATTCTGGGTCACCTCCAAGTGGGGGAGGCCAAAAAATACCCCTCGGAGGAGCGGAGATGGAGGAGACGCCGAGTGGGTTTTGGAGGGAACGTTCCCCGAGGAGGAGACGTTCCCCGAGGAGGAGACGCCGGAGGGATGAGCCCGATTTGTGACAGGAATTTGGTCTTTTTTATTCAGGAATGTTGTCCCTTTTTAGTCAGGAATTGTGTCTATTATTCAGGAATGTTGTCCCTTTTCTACTGAGGAATTTTGTCCCTTTTTTTATTTAGGAATTTTCTCTTTTTTTTACTCAGGAATTTTGTCTCTATTTTTTAGGGAATTTCGTCCCTTTTTTATTCAGGAATTTTATCCCTTTTTTATTGAGGAATTTTGTCTCTATTTTATTGAGGAATTTTGTCCCTTTTTTATTGAGGAATTTTGTCTCTTATTTTTTAAGGAATTTTCTCTCTTATTTACTTAGAAATGTTGCCTCTTTTTTATTCAGCAATTTTGTCCCTTTTTTTACTCAGGAATTTTCTCTCTTTTTTACTCAGGAGTTTTGTCCCTTTTTTTACTCAGGAATTTTATCCCTTTTTATTCAGGAATTTTGTCCCTTTTTTACTCAGGAATTTTGTCCCTTTTTTACTCAGGAATTTTGTCTCTGTTTTTAAAGGAAAATTCTCTTTATTTAGGAATTTTTTCTCTTTTTTATTCAGGAATTTTGTCCCTTTTTTTTCAATAATTTTCTCCCTCTTTTCTGAGGAATTCTCTCTCTCCTTTTCAGGAATTTTCTCCCTCCTTTCCAGGAATTTTCTCTCTCTTTTTAGGTATTTCCTCTCTTTTTCTAGGAATTCCCTTTTTTTTCAATTAACTTGGGACAATTGCAGGAACCAGAAAAC
>NW_009951735.1:0-288 GCF_000747805.2 Chaetura pelagica | reverse complement strand
GACCAACCCAACCCAGACCAATCTGGACCAACCAAACCCAACCCAATCTGGACCAGACCAACCCAGGCCAACCCAACCTAGACCAACCTGGACCAATCCAACCCAATCTAACCCAACCCAGACCAAACCAACCCAACCCCGACCAACCCAACCCAACCTGGACCAACCCAACCCCTAAGCCAACCTGGATCAACCCAACCCAGATCCCATATCAACCCAATCCAGATCAACCCAAATCAAACCAACCCAACCCAACCCCGACCAACCAAACCCAACCATGACCAACCC
>NW_009951734.1:595-800 GCF_000747805.2 Chaetura pelagica | reverse complement strand
GAAGGGAAGAGAAGGGAAGAGAAGGGAAGGAAAGGAAGGAGAAGGGAAGGAAAGGAAGGGAAGGAAAGAGAAGGAAAGAGAAGGAAAGGAAAGAGAAGGAAAGGAAAGAGAAGGAAAGAGAAGGAAGAGAAGGAAGGAAAGAGAAGGAAGGAAAGAGAAGGAAGGAAAGAGAAGGAAGGAAAGAAGGAAGGAAGGAAGGAAGGAT
>NW_009951734.1:0-564 GCF_000747805.2 Chaetura pelagica | reverse complement strand
GGAAGGAAGGAGGGAAGGAAGGAGGGAAGGAAGGAGGGAAGGAAGGAAGGAAGGAAGGAAGGAAGGAAGGAAGGAAGGAAGGAAGGAAGGAAGGAAGGAAGGAAGGAAGGAAGGAAGGAAGGAAGGAAGGAAGGAAGGAAGGAAGGAAGGATTTCACTGGGTTTCAGGCAATCCAAGGAGGTGTCACCAGGTGTCCCCACCTTCGCCTGGGCCACCTCCTCGGGGGGGATGGTGTCTCTCTGGCGTCCATCTGGGGTGCCCATCTGGGTGCTGAGCTCCAGCAGCACCCGACCTCGATACGTCACCCCAAGGTCCTGGAAAATAAGGGTGGGGGAGCTTGGGGTGCCCCCCCCCCCTTCCTCAAAATATGGGTGTTGTCCCCCCACTCTGTCACCCACTCACGGTGTTGAGTGTCCTGGTGGCATCTGGTTGGGGGGCATAGAAGGGGAGGAAGGTGGGTCCAAAGCAGGGTAAGAAGCCGGGGGTCCCTTCTGGGGGTGATAAAGGGGGTTCAGTGGGGTGGAGGTGTCTGGGTGCTGGGGAACCCCCCCACACACCCCTGGG
>NW_009951733.1:15385-16392 GCF_000747805.2 Chaetura pelagica | reverse complement strand
CCCCCAGTTCCTCAGGGGCACCCCCAGTTCCCGGGGGCAGGGAACTCGGCTGCCTTGGACCAACGACCTTGTCCCGCGTCCCTTTGGAAACTCCTCTTGGCTCCTTCTCACCCCTCCTGGGGACCAGTTTGTTCCCAGTGCCTGGCAAACCCCTCCCAGTTCATCCCATTCCCTGTCCCCCATCACAGGGCGATGGTGCCCCCAACCCTTCACCCTTCCCAGTGCCACCCCCTCCTGGCTCTCCCCACATCCCTGGCAGGTGACAAAGAGGGGACAACGTGTCCCCCAAACCCTTCCCAGTTGGGGTGACAACCCCCCCCCCATGACCCATACTGGGAAGCTGTGGGTGGGCGAAGGGAACCCGAGTCCTGGAAGGGCCTGAAAACAACTCCTGGGTTTGTGGTTTGTTTTCCTTGGGATCCCAAACAAGGAGCAGGTCCCTGGTGGCCTTGGCAGGTCGCCCAGTGCTGCCGGATTTCTGGAGCCAGGGCAGGAAGGTGGGAAAGGGGCGACTCCTCGGGAAGCTGCTGGGAGCAACTGGGAAGGGATGGAGGGGGGGGAAGGGCATCCTGTGCCCATGGAAAGGGGTTTTTTGGGATGGGGAATGGAGGGGGAAGGGCATCCTGTGCCCATGGAAAGGGTGTTTTTTGGGATGGGGAATGGGGAGGGAAGGGCATCCTGTGCCCATGGAAAGGGTGTTTTTTGGGATGGGGAATGGAGGGGGAAGGGCATCCTGTGCCCGTGCAAAGGGTGTTTTTTGGGATGGGCAATGGAGGGGGAAGGGCATCCTGTGCCCATGGAAAGGGTGTTTTTTGGGATGGGGAATGGGGAATGGAGGGGGAAGGGCATCCTGTGCCCATGGAAAGGGTGTTTTTTGGGATGGGGAATGGGGAGGGAAGGGCATCCTGTGCCCATGGAAAGGGTGTTTTTTGGGATGGGGAATGGGGAATGGAGGGGGAAGGGCATCCTGTGCCCATGGAAAGGGTGTTTTTTGGGATGGGGAATGG
>NW_009951733.1:12846-14453 GCF_000747805.2 Chaetura pelagica | reverse complement strand
ATGGGGAATGGAGGGGGAAGGGCATCCTGTGCCCGTGCAAAGGGTGTTTTTTGGGATGGGGAATAGGGAATGGGGAGGGGGAAGGGCATCCTGTGCCCGTGCAAAGGGTGTTTTTTGGGGCTGGTTGGAGATTCTGGCGTTGGTTCCGAGCTGATCCGGCAACGGGAAAAAACTCCCTGGTGGGAGGAAGAGCCTGGAAAACTCATCCTCAAGAGTTTTCCTCCCGTCTCCTTGGGCGTCCCCGGAGGGTCCTGCCTGCCTGGAGGACCCAACTGCCTCGTGGGGTGACCCCAGAAGGTTGTTTGGCCACCGGAGCAGCCCAGAAGGTGCCCCCCGGGGGTCCCCCCGTGTCCCGCGTGGGGCAGCAGCTCCAGGTTCTCAACCTCCAGCCCAGGCTCCTCTGTGTTTTTTGCAAACATTGCCTCGGTAATTGCCCGGCGTTTCCTGCTCCACGGGGCGGTCACGAGGCTCAGGAAAGTTTGCTGAGTGACTAAGTCACCGTGTCCCAACCTCTGGCAGCAGGTCGGGAATGTCCCCAGGGTCCTGCTGCCTCCAAGAGGGGACACTTGTTTTCCACCAGCTCCTCCCAGTCTCTTCCCTGAGCGGGAATGGGGGAGGGTTGGGGGGTCCTGAGCCTGTTCCCAGGAGGGTGGGAAAGCCCTGGGAGGGGTGGAAAGGGCTTGGAGGAGATGAGGGAACAACCTCCTGGAAGTTTTTGGGGCAGGCAGAGCAGCCCTGGTGTTCACCTCCATCCCCCTCCTGCCTGGCCTGGGGATTGGGGCTCCTTGGGTTTCTCTCTCAGCTCCTGGTGGGACTTTGTTTGCAAAAGAAGGTTCCAAGTTCCTCCTGCCCTCCACTTCCTTCTTCAACCCCAGATCCATCCCCTTTCCCTGCTGGAATTTCCTCAAACCTTCTCATCCCACCAGGAAGCAGCAGGTCCAAGGAGAACCTGGCCCAGGAGACACCACATTTGGAGGTCCCACCACCCCCCACACCCCCCTGGGGACCCTTCCCAGCCAGGAATAAAGTGGGGGGACACCCCACAAACCCTCCCCTTGGAGGTGACCCCTGCAGGGGTGAGGACATCCCAGGGAAGGGGAACCACCTCCCCGTGGCTGGAGGTTCATGCTCCAGGTGCTGCAGGGTGAGAACAGGTCTGACAGGTGCTCTGGTTCCCCCAGCCCGTGGTTTATGCAGCACAGAGAGAGATGAAAGGTTGTTTATTCAAGGGTTGTGGCCCTGAGGGAGCCCAGGAACCCTCATCCCTCTGAGCAGCACCTGGATTGGGAGCTCAGCACCCGGGTCAGGGGGTTGGTTCTTCCCTTCCTTGCTCTGCTTTGCCCCTTCCCCGAGGGGGAAAATACATGGGGGGGGTGTGGGGGGTGAATGGGCACGAGGCTTCAAAAGTTCCTGCTGCTGGGGAACGTCCAGAGGGATGTTGGTCGTGGAGAAGGTGAGGACTCAACGTGTGGAGCTGCTGGGATTGGCATCGTTCCTGGTGGAGCTGATCCTGGGCTGTGCTGGGACCACTGCCTCCATCCCAGAGAGCTGGGGGAGCTGCTGGTGGGGCTGCTGGTGGGGCTGGTGGTGGGGCTGGTGGGGGAGCT
>NW_009951733.1:9961-11879 GCF_000747805.2 Chaetura pelagica | reverse complement strand
GGTGGGGCTGCTGGGGGAGCTGCTGGTGGAGCCAGACCTTTCATCCATCCCACACCATCCCTGGGATCGTGGAGGGGAAGGACCTTGAAGTTCATCAAACCCAAACGTTCCCAAGGCCGTGAGGAGGGACCATCCCAGGAGGGACCCTCAGAGCCAGAAAGCAGGAAGGTCTTTTGCCATCACTCACTGGTGGGGACCTTCTGGAGGAGCCAGCTCACAAAAGAACTTGGGTTCAACTCCCCAACGTGTCCATCCCAGTCCAACAAGAGCCAGGACCTCCATGGACATTGGGCTTCTCCATCCCCAAAGGGTTTTCTTCTCCTTTCGGAGCACGGAATGGCCAGGGAACTGGTTGTACTGGGAGCAGGGAGGTTTCCCAGTTGTCTCCACTCACACTCATCCCACTCTTGGCATTTTTTTTTCAGCTCTCAAGGCCTGAATTCACATGTTTTTGGGGGGTCACTTCTGAGCTCCTGCCCACAAGTGGAGGAAGTTTGGGGGTCGTTGCCTTCCCTGGCCACCAACCTTCTGCATTTTTGCTCTTCCAGACCCGCTGCTGGTGGGGCTGCTGGGGGAGCTGCTGGTGGAGCCAGACCTTTCATCCATCCCACACCATCCCTGGGATCGTGGAGGGGAAGGACCTTGAAGTTCATCAAACCCAAACGTTCCCAAGGCCGTGAGGAGGGACCATCCCAGGAGGGACCCTCAGAGCCAGAAAGCAGGAAGGTCTTTTGCCATCACTCACTGGTGGGGACCTTCTGGAGGAGCCAGCTCACAAAAGAACTTGGGTTCAACTCCCCAACGTGTCCATCCCAGTCCAACAAGAGCCAGGACCTCCATGGACATTGGGCTTCTCCATCCCCAAAGGGTTTTCTTCTCCTTTCGGAGCACGGAATGGCCAGGGAACTGGTTGTACTGGGAGCAGGGAGGTTTCCCAGTTGTCTCCACTCACACTCATCCCACTCTTGGCATTTTTTTTTCAGCTCTCAAGGCCTGAATTCACATGTTTTTGGGGGGTCACTTCTGAGCTCCTGCCCACGAGTGGAGGAAGTTTGGGGGTCGTTGCCTTCCCTGGCCACCAACCTTCTGCATTTTTGCTCTTCCAGACCCCCCTTTTGGACACTGAAACCACCCTGGACTATGGGCACAGCCTTACCCAGGTGGGTGGGCTGGGAAAGGTGGGACGTGGTGGCTGGGAAGGGTTGGGGGGGAACTGGAACATCCCCCCCTGTTTTGGGGTCCTCAGCTCCGGGCTGGTTGGTGGATGTTCTGAGAAATGGGTGTTGGAGGCACCTTGGGCAGGGGGTTGGTGGCAACACTGAGCACGTGAGGTGCCATCACAGGCAGGACCACCCCCCCTGAATGGTCCCTTTCCACCCCTAAGGCGTCCTCAGAGAAGATCTGGAGAGCTGGGAAGTTGCTCTTCACCCACCTCACCAGCACCTGTCCCAGCCTCATCAGGGACCACAAGCACCACCTCAGGCACCACAGGTGGGACAACCAGCACCTTTGCCACCATGGAGACCCCAGGATCCCCCCCCCCCGAGGAGGGAAGGACCTGGCTGGGGTTCTTCTGGGGGGCTGAAGGCCTGTTTGGGGGGGGGGGGTGGTTTGTGGCTGCCCCCCCCCCCCCCCCCCCCTTGCAGGCAGTGCTGCTCTGGGAAGGAGCTGGTGGACTGGTTGTTGAGCACTGGGTTGGGTGTCCAGAGTCGTGGCCAAGCTGTGGGCATCTGCCAGGTCCTGGTGGATGGAGGGGTCCTGACCCACGGTGAGGACTGGTGGGGGCAGCTCAACCCCATGGTGGGGTCCTGCAGGGGGAGGGTGGGAGATGCTGGGGTCTCCCGTGGGTTCCCCAAGGGGGGGGTGGGAGGTGCTGGGGTCTCCTGTGGGTTCCCCCAGGGGATGCTGGGGGCTCCTC
>NW_009951733.1:6964-7603 GCF_000747805.2 Chaetura pelagica | reverse complement strand
GTGGGGTGGTGGGATCTGGGTCACCCCTTGTCCTCTGGGGACCCCCATAGGTGGGGTGGTGGGATCTGGGTGACCCCTTGTCCTCTGGGGACCCCCATAGGTGGGGTGGTGGGATCTGGGTGACCACTTGTCCTCTGGGGAACCCCCCAGGTGGGGTGGTGGGATCTGGGTGACCCCTTGTCCTCTGGGGATCCCACAAATGGGGTGGTGGGATTTGGGTCACCCCTTGTCCTCTGGGGACCCCCAGGAGGGGTGTCTGGGGGGGATGGTGGGATCAGGGTCACCCCCTGCCCCCTGGGGACCCCCAGGAGGGGTGACCTCCTCCCCCTGTCTCCCCCAACCCCAAATCCTGCTCCCCCAAACCCTCCTGCATCCCATCCCGGGCATCCTCTGCCCCCCTGGGACCCTTCCCCACCTTGTCCCCTGTGTCCCCACCTCTGGGGGTGACCCCGGGGGGTCCCCTCTTGCTGCAGGTGAAGAGGGAACTGGCGTCCGTGCTGATGTTCGAGTCCCACCAGAGAGCAGGGACTGTCTGTGAGTCTCACCTGGCCCAGGAGCCCCCCCAAGGGACACCCAGTCCCCTGGGAGAAGGTCCCCAACCCAAGGTGGGGACAACTGGAGCCATTGTCACCGAGTGTG
>NW_009951733.1:4902-6720 GCF_000747805.2 Chaetura pelagica | reverse complement strand
AGGGGGAGGTCCCAGAGGGTCCCCTCACCCACCTGCCACCCACCCCACCAGGGTTTGGTGGCCACTCTGCACGAGGGGGACGATTTTGGGCAGCTGGCCCTGGTGAACGACGCGCCGCGGGCGGCCACCATCATCCTGCGGGAGGGCAACTGCCACTTCTTGAGGGTGGACAAGCAGGACTTCAACCACATCCTCAAGGTGGGCTTGGGGTGGCCCAGACCCCCAGCAGCCCTCCAGGCAAGGGGAGGACACCCCTACGAGGGTGATGTGTTATTTTTTGGGGGGTTTTTAGGATGTAGAAGCCAACACGATGCGCCTGAAGGAGCACGGGAAGGTGGTGCTGGTGCTGCAGAAGAACCTGCAGGGTGGGAGCAACCAGGCAGCCACAACCAGGAGCAGCAGGTGACAGCAGCTTGTCCCCATCCTTCCCTTTTTGCAGCCACCCCCACCCCTTTGCCTGCCCCTTCTCTGCCTCCCTCCTGCTGGCCCTGGGGATGGGGAGGGCAGGACCTGCTGTGGTGCCCTGGGGATGGACCTGCTGTGGTGCCACGTCCCTTGGTTTGCTCTGCCCACCAGGTACTTTGTGGTGGCCGGGACACCTGAGAAGATCCTGGAGCACCTGCTGGAGTTCATGAGGTTGGATGCCACCCTCTACGACCCCGTGGGTAGGTGGGCTTGGGGTTGGGGTCCACCCCCTTTGGTGTCGGGGACCACGTCCTTATAGGTGGGCAGGGGTCTGGGAGAAGGAGCATGGATGAGTGGGGGTCACCTTGTTCTGGGTGTTCAACCTCCCCCCCCCCAAATAATCTGCTCCTCTCCCCCTAAAACCCCCCACCCATCTCCCCTCCTGGGTCCTTCTGCCTCTGGAGAGGAGCAGAACCAGGAGATGTTGTCCCCAGTGGGCAACAGATGGGAAATGCTCAACCTGGAACCATCAGCCATGGGGTTCATTGCTCCCCAAGTTCCTGGGGGGATTTTCCTCCATCCACCCCCCCAAACCTTCACCAGCTCTTCCCAGGGTTGGGTTGGGGGGGGGGGAAGGTTGGGAGCAAAAGAAGTGACCCAGGATGAACAGGGTGACCTCGTGGCTGGTGCCCCCCCGTGTCCCCAACCCTCTGGGTGGGCACGGGGTGATGGTGGGGGGATGGTCTGGGCTCTCTTGCAGACACCCTGCTGGGGGATTTCCTCCTCACCTACACGGTCTTCATGCCCACCTCGCAGCTCTGCAGGGCTCTGCTCCACCAGTATCCTCCTGCTGCTGGACTGGGAGAGATGGGGCTCCCTGGTTTTTTGGTCCCTGCCTCCCTGGTGGGACCTCAGGGGAGCCCTGGAGCCCCCAGGGGACACTCCCATCTCCCCAAACCCAGATGCCACCAACCTTTGTGGCCACCTGGACCTTCTCCCCCTCCCCACCCCTCCTGCTGGTCCTCCAGCCCCTTCCCCTGCTCCTCCAGCCCCTTCCCCTGCTCCTCCAGCCCCTTCCCCTGCTCCTCCAGCCCCTTCCCCTGCTCCTCCAGCCCCTTCCCCTGCTCCTCCAGCCCCTTCCCCTGCTCCTCCAGCCCCTTCCCCTGCTCCTCCAGCCCCTTCCCCTGCTCCTCCAGCCCCTTCCCCTGCTCCTCCAGCCCCTTCCCCATCTCCATTACCCTTCTCTGGACACTCTCCAACCCCTCCATGTCCTCCTTGCCCAGACCAGACCCCAAGATTCAAGGTGCTGGACAATCCCTTGGTCCCTCTGCCCCAAACCCCAACCCCAACCCAACCTCTGTGCCCACCTGAACCTTCTCCCCCTCCCCAACCCCTCCTGCTGGTCCTCCAGCC
>NW_009951733.1:3235-4294 GCF_000747805.2 Chaetura pelagica | reverse complement strand
TTCCCCTGGCCCCCCCGCCCCTTCCCCTGGTCCCCCAGCCCCTCCTCCTGGTCCTCCAGCCCCTCATCCTTGTCCTCCAGCCCCTTCTTCTGGTCCTCCAGCCCCTTCTTCTGGTCCTCCAGCCCCTTCCCCTTGTCCTCCAGCCCCTTCTCCTGGTCCTCCAGCCCCTTCTCCTGGTCCTCCAGCCCCTTCTCCTGGTCCTCCAGCCCCTTCCCCTGGTCCTCCAGCCCCTTCCCCTGGTCCTCCAGCCCCTTCCCCTGGTCCTCCAGCCCCTTCCCCTGGTCCTCCAGCCCCTTCCCCTGGTCCTCCATCTCCATTACCCTTCTCTGGACACTCCCCAACCCTCTCCTGCTGCTTCCCCCTTGACCAGTGCTCCCAGTTTCCGTGCAGAGCCCCTGGAGGGCTCGGAGCAGGACAAAGCCACCTACTCCCTGCACAAGAGGAGGAAGATCCTGAGGCTGGTGAGCCAGTGGGTGCTGCTCTACGGGCGGCTGCTGCAGGGCGACCGCAGCACCACGGCGCTGCTGCAGGTACTGGGGGGGTCCCCCAAGCTGGGGAGGATGTGGGGGGCGATCAAAGGGGGGATGTGACCTCCCCACAACTTCCCTCTGGCAGAGTTTGGCCGACCTGGCGAGTCGGGACCCCCGGCTGGGGCGCTTTAGCGTGATTGGCGGCGTCCCCGGGCGTGAGTCCCCTGGGGAGGAAGGAGGGGAGGGGGGGGTCTCAGGCTCCTGGGGTCACCACTGAAGCTCCAAAGCCTCCTCTGCACCCCTCCTGGAAGCCCAGGCTGGTTGGGGTTGGAGGGAACTCAATGCTCATCCAGATCCAACCCCCCTGCGTGATCCCACCTCCCACCAGCCCAGGCTGCTCCAAGCCCCATCCAACCTGCCCTTGGACACCCCCAGGGGTGGAAAACCATCTTGAAGATCATCTAGGGGACGGTGGTGATCTATGAGATGGTTTATAAAGTCCCTTCCAACCCAATCCAACCCATTCCATCATCTAAAGCCCATCCATTCCCAACCCCCTGCACAGGCAGGGACACCTCCCACCCGCCCC
>NW_009951733.1:439-3028 GCF_000747805.2 Chaetura pelagica | reverse complement strand
TGCCCTTCAACACCCCCAGGGATGGGGCAGCCACAGCTTCCCTGGCCCAGGCTCTCCCCACCCTCCCAGCCAACAAGTTCCTCCTCAGCTCCAACCTCCAGCTCCCCACTGCCAGTTTCAAGCCCTTCCCCCTCAGCCCATCCCTCCTGCCTTTCTTTTCCCACCACGGGTAACACACCACCAGTAGCTCTGGGGTCACCTTGTCCCCAGTTTGGGGGTCTCCCAGCTACAAGGAGGGTGTCAAACTCCACCAGGACCCCCTGGTTGGTGGGGTGGGCTGGGCTGCAGGACCTGGTCCTGTCTCCAGCCCCAGGTGGGGGCTGAGCCCACCTGATCTCCTCACTGCAGGTTGGAGAATGGGGATGGCAGCTCTTCCCCCCAGCCCAAGGTAGGGGTGACCCTGGGGGTGCTGGGGTGTTGGGGGGTGTTAGGGTTTCCAAGTCCTTGGGGTCTCCAAGGGTTTCCAAGTCCTTGGGGTCTCCAAGGGTTTCCAAGTCCTTGGGGTCTCCAAGGGTTTCCAAGTCCTTGGGGTCTCCAAGGGTTTCCAAGTCCTTGGGGTCTCCAAGGGTTTCCAAGTCCTTGGGGTCTCCAAGGGTTTCCAAGTCCTTGGGGTCTCCAAGGGTTTCCAAGTCCTTGGGGTCTCCAAGGGTTTCCAAGTCCTTGGGGTCTCCAAGGGTTTCCAAGTCCTTGGGGTCTCCAAGGGTTTCCAAGTCCTTGGGGTCTCCAAGGGTTTCCAAGTCCTTGGGGTCTCCAAGGGTTTCCAAGTCCTTGGGGTCTCCAAGGGTTTCCAAGTCCTTGGGGTCTCCAAGGGTTTCCAAGTCCTTGGGGTCTCCAAGGGTTTCCAAGTCCTTGGGGTCTCCAAGGGTTTCCAAGTCCTTGGGGTCTCCAAGGGTTTCCAAGTCCTTGGGGTCTCCAAGGGTTTCCAAGTCCTTGGGGTCTCCAAGGGTTTCCAAGTCCTTGGGGTCTCCAAGGGTTTCCAAGTCCTTGGGGTCTCCAAGGGTTTCCAAGTCCTTGGGGTCTCCAAGGGTTTCCAAGTCCTTGGGGTCTCCAAGGGTTTCCAAGTCCTTGGGGTCTCCAAGGGTTTCCAAGTCCTTGGGGTCTCCAAGGGTTTCCAAGTCCTTGGGGTCTCCAAGGGTTTCCAAGTCCTTGGGGTCTCCAAGGGTTTCCAAGTCCTTGGGGTCTCCAAGGGTTTCCAAGTCCTTGGGGTCTCCAAGGGTTTCCAAGTCCTTGGGGTCTCCAAGGGTTTCCAAGTCCTTGGGGTCTCCAAGGGTTTCCAAGTCCTTGGGGTCTCCAAGGGTTTCCAAGTCCTTGGGGTCTCCAAGGGTTTCCAAGTCCTTGGGGTCTCCAAGGGTTTCCAAGTCCTTGGGGTCTCCAAGGGTTTCCAAGTCCTTGGGGTCTCCAAGGGTTTCCAAGTCCTTGGGGTCTCCAAGGGTTTCCAAGTCCTTGGGGTCTCCAAGGGTTTCCAAGTCCTTGGGGTCTCCAAGGGTTTCCAAGTCCTTGGGGTCTCCAAGGGTTTCCAAGTCCTTGGGGTCTCCAAGGGTTTCCAAGTCCTTGGGGTCTCCAAGGGTTTCCAAGTCCTTGGGGTCTCCAAGGGTTTCCAAGTCCTTTGGGTCTCTAAGGGTTTCCAAGTCCTTGGGGTCTCTAAGGGTTTCCACGTCATTGGGGTCTCCAAGGGTTTCCAGGTTCTTGAGGTCTCTAAGGGTTTCCAAGTTCTTGAGGTCTCTAAGGTTTTCCAAGTCCTTGGGGTCTCCAAAGGTTTCCAAGTCCTTTGGGTCTCCAAGGGTTTCCAAGTCCTTGGGGTCTCCAAGGGTTTCCAAGTCCTTTGGGTCTCCAAGGGTTTCCAAGTCCTTGGGGTCTCCAAGGGTTTCCAAGTCCTTTGGGTCTCCAAGGTTTTCCACATCCTTGGGATCTCCAAGGGTTTCCAAGTCCTTGGGATCTCCAAGGGTTTCCAAGTCCTTGGGATCTCCAAGGTTTTACAAATCCTTGAGGTCTCCAAGGGTTTCCAAGTTCTTGGAGTCTCAAAGAGTTTCCATGTCATTGGGATCTCCAAGGGTTTCCAAGTCCTTGGGATCTCCAAGGGTTTCCAAGTCCTTGGGATCTCCAAGGGTTTCCAAGTCCTTGGGATCTCCAAGGGTTTCCAAGTCCTTGGGATCTCCAAGGGTTTCCAAGTTCTTGGGGTCTCCAAGGGTTTCCATGCCATTGGGGTCTCCAAGGGTTTCCACGTCCTCGGGGGGCTCCCCTGTGGGGCTCCACGTGCCGTGGTGTCACTTGCCCTGTGCCCAGCCAGGATCTGGCCCCTTCTCCATCCCAGCACCCACCATCCTCTTCCTCCCCCCCCCCCCCCCAGATAAGGTGGGGCTGCAGCTGGACGCCGTGGGGGTCTTCACATCCTTGGGGCTCAACGAGAGGCTCTTTGCTGTGAGCGTGGAGGAGCTGGGCAGCCTGGTGAGCAGGAGTTTTGGGGGGGTCCCGGGGGTGGACAACCCCAGGTTGGGCCCCCCCCCCACCCCTACCAAGCAGAATTTTGGGCTGCCCTCAAGGGTTGGGGGGCTCCATCCCTCCTGGCCCCTCTCTCCCAGAGAGACGGGG
>NW_009951733.1:0-264 GCF_000747805.2 Chaetura pelagica | reverse complement strand
AGGGCCCAGGGCAGGAGGCACCTCCAGGGGGTGGTTTCCTTTGGGGGGGATGGGGGGAACCCAACCCTCAGCCACCCCCGTGGGGTTGCAGGTGGAAATGATCCACTACATCATGGGGCCGCAGAAGTTCCACGACGTGACCACGGCCAACCTGGAGCGGGTGATGAGGCGCTTCAACGAGCTGCAGTTCTGGGTGGTCACCGAGCTCTGCCTGTGCCCTGAGCTGGGCAGGCGCGTCCAGCTCCTCCGCAAGTTCATCAAGCT
>NW_009951732.1:30567-34685 GCF_000747805.2 Chaetura pelagica | reverse complement strand
CAGAGCCAGGATGAAGATCCCAGAGCCAGGACCCTGATCCCAGAGCCAGGAAGATGATCCCAGAGCCAGGATGAAGATCCCAGAGCCAGGACACTGATCCCAGAGCCAGGAAGATGATCCCAGAGCCAGGATGAAGATCCCAGAGCCAGGAAGAAGATCCCAGAGCCAGGACAACCCCCCAGGAGCACTGGGCACACTCCAGATGCCACCGGGTCGTGCCCAGGGACCAGCTCAGCCCTGGGGATGGGATTTTGCTTGATCCCAGAGATTCCCAAACCCTCCCAGGCTCCAGCAACAGGCTGACGTGTCCCAATCCCCATCCACCAGTGATGTCCCCCATGGAGCCACCTCTGCCCTGCAATTCCAGGGGTGGAGGGAGTGACCAGACACAGCTCCTGCTTCCCGGGAAGGGAGGCTGCTCCTGCGGGATGGGAGCAGCGGGAAGGGCGACGCTTGGAGAGAGCAGAGAGGGAAGGAAAGAGCTCCAGGGCCAATGGGAACCCCAGTGGGACCCAGTCCTGCCACTGATCCAGCACATCCCAGACCCTGCCCCGCGTTCCTGGTGGGATGGACACCGGGAACACCCCAGGGCTCCAGTGGGGGTCAGTGCCACCCCCCTTTGAGCTCCCCCCATATTTCCAGCCTCTTCCATCTCCTCGATTTCACTGAACTTGAACATTCCCCATTTCCAACCCCTGGGGAGGATCCAGGGGCAAGAGGCCACTGGGAGATGCAGCTGGAAGAAGGGACACGCAGGCCTGGTGGGCCCCCCCACACCCCCCCCCAGCATCCAGCCCCACTTTGTCCCTCCTGTCCCCCCCTGGTCCCCCTGGCACCTCCAGCCCCGGTGACAAGTGGCCCCACGGGCACCGCTCGGCGCTTCCCGCCCCGGAGCCCCTTTTCTTCCCGGCTCTTTCCCACACTTTGCTCCCGCTCATTGTGCACCCGCCGCTTTTTTTTTCTCCTCCTATTCAGCCCAAATTAGTCACGAGCAGCTCCAGGCTGGGAGAGAAAAATAAATTAGGTGGAGTTTTCCCCACGGTGTGAGGGGAGAGGTGCCAAGTGGGCAGGGAAACGGCTCCGGAGCCTTCCCGGGGGGACACGGGAGCATCTGCCCGGAGCAGGAGGGAGCAGAGCTCGTCAGCCCCGTCCCTCCACTCGAGGGGCTCCAAAGGCTTTTCCCACCTGAGCAATTCCATGATATTGGTGCCACGGCCAAGGGAAAATCATCCTCAAGGAGAGGGAGGGACGGGGGGAGGATGTGGATGTCGTTTTTCTGGGAGATGAGCTGGTGGGTAAGAATTAAGGGTCATGCAATTGGAGGTGAAACTGTTATGGGTGTCTACTATAGACCACCAAACCCAGAAGAAGATGTTGATGAGGCCTTCTAAAGTCAACTGGAAGTAGCCTCTAGATCATATGCCTTAACACTCGTGAGTGACTTCAATCACCCTGATATTTGTTGGAAAGCCCACACAGATAGGCATACTCAGTCCAGAAGGCTCTTGCAGTGCATCGATGATAACTTCCTGATGCAGGAAGTGGAGGAACCAGCCCACCACCACCCCCAGCCCCACCCCCAGCCCCATCCCAGCTCCATCCCAGCTCCATCCCCAGCTCCAGCCCCACAGATCCTGGGATGGCCTCAGAGAAGGAGTTTTATTATGAAACGGAGCAGGAGCCGCCGCGTCGGCCCCGGAACGTCCGACGGATCGAGCGGAACCAGAAGCTGATAGAAAACAGCTACAAAACCCACGTACAAAAACAAAACCATTAAAAAAAAAACAAACCAGAAAAACGTGACCCCAGGAAAGCAGGAGGGAGCTGCTCCTCATTCCACTGCAGCCCAGACCCCCTGGGACTTTGGGAAGGGAGAAACATCCCAGGAATTGCTGGGACAGGGATGGAGCAGGAGGAGGAGGAGGAGGAGGAGGAGGAGCAGGAGCAGGAGCAGGAGCAGGAGCAGGAGCAGTTTGGGGGCTGCTCCACTCAGCCCAGACCCGTGAATTCCTGGTGCTTAAGGCTTGTCCAGGCCTTGGAAGAGCTGGGTTTGCTCCCCCCCTGCACCTGAAGCACAGACAAGGAAAACATTCCCGGTACGAGGCTACGGACGGAAACGGGAATTCAGGGACCTGGGTGTCCTGCCCAGGGTGGGGGCTCAGCCACGACGCCCACCCAGAGCCCAGACAGACCCCGGGGTCCCCGAGGCCCCTCCCAGGCTGGGGCAGCTGCACCGACCTGGGGACTCAGCCACATTCCCTGTGGTTTCCCCTCAAGGCTCAGGGATAAAGTGGCAGGAGGAGCCACATCCTTGAGGAGCCACCGAGAGCTTCTGAGCTCCAGGCACGGGGCTGGGATATTCCAGGGCTCCTGGGGGGTTGGGAGTGACCAAAGTTCTGCTGGAGGAACCAGCTTGGTGGCAAAGAGGGAGGAGAGAAGTCCTGGGACAGCTCGTGGGGGAGAGGGAGGAAGCTCCGAGCTTCCTGGGATGAGACAAGACTCCTGCTCCCCAGGGATGGGACACAGCTCCTGCTCCAGGGCCAACCAGGAATCCTGGCTCTGCTGGTCCCCACAGGGCAGGACAGGGGCTGTGGAACCACCTGTACCACGATGGGAATCCCTGGGAAGCAGGAGGGAAGGCCCTTCCCTGCTAAGCAGCCACCAAGGGCAGAGCAATCCCTGCTCCTGCTCCTCTCCCCAACACCTTCCCTCCCTTGGGGGTTTATTCCCTGGGCAGAGCTCAGTTCCCAGGGCACCAAACCCTCCAGAGCCAGGGAAGCTCCCAAAAAACTTCCTTCTTTTTTGCTCAACTTTTCTTCATTGTTTTCAACTTTGTAACTCAGGGAAAAAAAACCAAAACAAAACCCAAACAAACCAACCGACCCTAAAAAAACAAACAAACAAAACGTGGCATGATCAGAAAACCCAGAGGAGATTCCCTGTCTGCTCATCCCTAAACCCCAGGGGAACCGTGTTGGGAAAAAGGGGGGACAGGGAGGGGAGAGGGGGGACAGGGAAAGGAGAGGGGGGACAGGGAAAGGAGAGGGGAGGGGGGGACAGGGAGGGGAGAGGGGCACACGGCGCCGGGCGGGAGGGCCTGGGACTCAGACGATCCCGAAACGTTCTGCTCGTTTCCTCTTCTTTGCCTGCAAAGAGGAATTTCAGGAGAAACAAAATAATAAAATCAGCACCTCCCCCCCCAAAAAAGAAACAGATGAACAAAGTTCTGGCCCATCTTGTACATCAGTTAATTGAGGATTTGGGGTGGGTACCAAGGCTGGGGCTGGGCAGCTCTGGGATCCTCCCGACCCCGTGTGAGCTCAAGGGAGGGATGAGGTTTTTCTTCCAGCACTGGGACAAAGGGAGCCCCAAAACGGGGGACAAACTGCCCCAAAATGGGGACAAAAAGCCCCCAAAATGGGGACAAAGAGAGGCCCAGAACGGGGACAAAGAGAGGCTCAAAATAGGGACAAAGAGAGGCCCAAAATGGGGACAAAGAGCCCCCAAACCAGGCAGGGGGAGCAGGCAGAGCCCCAGCCCCAGCGCTGCGGCTGGTGCAGCTGCTGTTTCTCCTGTTTTTTTTGCGAGGGAGGAGCCACAAAGGGGCTGAGCTGGGAACAATGGGCACTTGAGAGGCTGGAAAACCCTTCCCGGCCGTGGGGAGGTGGGAAATGGAAAAGGGCAAAGGGTTAAAAATCCCCATTCATGGGGAAGGTGAGAGGGACACACTCGAACGCATTAACCGCCCGGCCCCGCTCAGATGGGCCCTCGGAACATCCACCCGGGGAGAATAAATCTTGATTTTTAGCAGGATAAATAACCCGGGGCAGGCGGAGCAGGAATCCCGGGGGGAAAAGGTGCCGAGCAGAGCACACAATGGCCCTGAAAGGACCTTTGTGTTCCCGGCACAATCTCCCAGTGACCTCAGGGAAAAGCACCGAATCCCCCCTCGGCGGCTGCAGGGCTGGTTCTGCCAGGCTGGGAGGAGGCTGGGAACACTGGGAGGAGGCTGGGAACACTGGGAGGAGGCTGGGAACACTGGGAGGAGGCTGGGAACGCTGGGAGGAGGCTGGGAAAACTGGGAGGAGGCTGGGAAAGCTGGGCGGAGGCTGGGAAAG
>NW_009951732.1:26120-30539 GCF_000747805.2 Chaetura pelagica | reverse complement strand
TGCCGGGGGGGGGCTGGAACACTGGGACGAGGCTGGGAATACTGGGAGGAGGCTGGGAACGCTGGGAGGAGGCTGGGAATACTGGGAGGAGGCTGGGAACGCTGGGAGGAGGCTGGGAATGCCGGGAGGAGGCTGGAACACTGGGACAAGGCTGGGAATACTGGGACAAGGCTGGGGTCACTGGGAGAAAGCTGGGAATAGTGGGAGAAGGATGGGAGTGCTGGCAGAAGAATGGGAATGCTAGGAGGAGGCTGGAACACTGCGAGGAGGAAAGGAACACTGTGAGGAGGATGGTAATGCTGGGAGAAAGCTGGTAATGTTGGGAAGACTGGGAACACTGGGAGGAGGCTGGGAATGCTGCTCCAAGTGGGGCTGAAGCTCCACAGGGACCTCCAAACCAACCCCCCCCAGAAGATGCCCCAGCCGTGGGGCTGGGACCCCCAGACCCTCCTCCGAGCCCGGGAAGCAGCTGGGAAAGGGGCTTCCAAGCCCTGGGAGCCCCTGCCCGGGGGTCCCTTTGTCCCCAGCTCCAGCTGATCCCAGTTCAGGGCTGGTGGCCCCAGCTCACCCAGGAGCTGCCACCGGGAGCAGCGGGAGGATAAAAGCAGCAGAGCAGGAAGGGCCCCGAGGAGGTGACAAATTTAAAAGCTGGGCCAGAGGAGAGAACAAAGGGGGGGGAGAGGAGCTGGAAACAGGGTCAGCTCCTTCCTCATTATCCTGAGGAGTCTCTGGGGCTTTGCTGCTGGAGACCCAGATCCAAGGTCCTGGAGCATCCAGGCCAGGGGCTGAGGGAGCACAAGGACAAGGTCTCACCTCTGTGTCCTCTGTGGCTCCAGCCCCGGCCGAGCTCGTCACGATCCCGAATCGCTCCTTCCTCTTCTTCAGCTTCTCATCTTCCTCACTCTGCCACAAAGAGGGACCAGGACTGACTCCCCTGGGAGCTCCTTTCCCAGGAAACCCTGTTCCCTCCAGCCCCAGGAGCCACAAGAGCCCGGGCCAGGAGCAGGGAGAGGAGCAGGTTCCTCCACAGGGTCAAGGCCACCTGGCTGCTCTGCTGGGCTCCTGTGTCCCCTCCCCTGTCACCGTGTCCCCCTCCCCTGTCACCACGTCCCCCCTGAGCTCTCAGCCCCCACTCTTCACAGCCCCCCTGCCCAGGTCTGGCTCTGGAGCAGGATCTTTCTCACCCAAGGGTGCTGGATGCACCCGTGCTGGGGACAGGAGGTGACACTGCTGTCCCTCAGGGTTTGGGGCAGGAGAACAAGGGCACCATTCCCAGGGAAATGCCCTTTGAGGCCCAGGGCTCCAACCTGGATCCACTGGGATCAGCTGGTCGAGCAGAGGAACGGAGCTGGAGGTGACAACCCCCAGAGGGGCCCCCAGTGGCACCGTCACCCCCCCAAGGTGGCCCTGCCACCCTCAGGGACCACAGGGTGACCCTGCTGGGTGGGCACCTCACACAAGGAGGCCACAGCCACCGGTGGTGGCACCAGGGGTGGCCAAGGCTGGATCTGACACCTCCAGGGTCCCTCACCAGCTCCGGTAGCCACGGGACCCCCGGCTCAATCCCCCCAGAGACCCACTGGGATGTGGCCACCCCCACCCACCTGCCCGGGGGGAGACAGGGACCCCCAGGGAGGGGACAGTGGTTTGGGTCCATCCCAGGCAGCCACCCAGAGCTCCCAAGCCAGGCTGGGATGATTCCAGCTCTCAGGAAGAAACAACATCCCAGGAAGTTGCCGGTTGGGAACAAAGGAGGCAGGAAGGAGGGATGGGGATGGAAGAGGAGCTGGAGAGACAAAGGGAACCCAGCCCAGGCACGAGCCCCACCAACCAGGCTCTTCCCAAGGGGGGCAGGAACGGCCCCAGGGCCCATCCCAAGGGAATGACAATAAAAAAAGGTCCCCTTCGTTATTCTGGTTTGGGAAAGTCTCCCCCTCTGGGACCCTCCTCCTGCATCAACAGCCCCGTGAGGCTCCTGCTGAGCCCCCGGCAGTGCAGCCCCCCCCAGCCCCCCCATTCCCAGCTCCTTGCTGGCAGGATTGGATTCATGGAGCACTGAGGGAAATGACCTGGTTCCCAAGCGGCGTTCCCGGTGTTCCCTGCTGGGGCTTGATGGACCCGGGATCACGGGAGCAGCACCTGCAGGGCCCCTGGCCCCGAGCAGATCCATTCCCTGATCCAGGCTGGTTCCTTCCAGGATGTATTTGTGTGTTGGGAATGGCCAAGGTTTCCTTTCCATCCCTAAATTCCAGCTGGGGGAGCACAGGGAGCTGTGCTGGGATCTGGTCCCTCCCAGTGCTGCTCCCACAGGAGCAATTCCCAGAGGAGCAGCTCCCACAGGAGCAGGGACCCACTTGCCCACTGCCCCATGCTGGATTTGAGGGAATTCCATCCCACATCTCTGTGCAATCCCTGTTCCCAAGGCCCCTGTTGCTGCCTCCTGGGCAGGTCCCTCCTTTCCCTGCAGATCCAAGTGTTCCCAGGTGGGATCCACTCAGGATGGAGCCCGGGATGTCCCTGTCACCAGCACAGAAGGACACAGGGCCCCTCACCCAGCCCCTGCTGGTGCCCTCAGGTGATGGATGGGGGGGTGGGAATGGGGGTGGGAAATGGGAAATGGGAAGGAGGGTGGGAAGGGGAAGTGGCACCAAGGCCCTTGTGGGACAGCAGGTTAATGACAACAGGGCCTTGACCCCCCACAGGGAAAGGTGATGGAGCATTCCAGGGTTATGGAGCACTCCAGGGTATGGAGGTGACCTCTAGGCTGCTCTTTGTCCTCCCTTCCAACACACACCTGGGAAAAGCAGCTGGGAAGGAGAAACCCACCCAGCAGTTCCCAGCAGCAGCTCCGCGGTGTCTCCGTGTCAAGTGTCTCACCCGGGCAGAATTCCCAAGGGGAGGGAGAGCAGGAAGTCACAGCCCCGTGCTAAGAGCACCCGCAGCTCCCCCAGTGCCTGGATGAAAAGAATTCCTGGGCTCCCACGTCCCCGTGACGACACAACAGAGGGTCAGGAAAGCCCAGGAGCACCACAGGGACACCAGGAGCACCACAGGGACACCAGGAATGCTGCAGGGACACCAGGAATGCTGCAGGGACACCATGAGCACCACAGGGACACCCTCAGGTGCACCAGGAGGCAAAAGGCCTGTGGAAGAGGCTGTTTGATCCCTGCCCTTCCCGCTTCCCTCTGCCACCCCCCCTGGCTCTGACAATCCCTCCCCAGCTTCTCCTCCAAATTCCTGCACCAGGTGGTCCCAGAGCCCCTGAACTGGTGGTGACACCAGTGACTGAACCAGCACCAGGTGCAGGGGTGGGGACATGAGGACAAGAAGTGTGTCCCAGGCAAAAGGGAAGCTCAGAGCAGTGGGCAGGGGGAGGTCAGAGGGTCCCCTCAGCCCCATCGGGTGCTGGATCAGTCATGGGAGCAGAAGCCAAGGGCACCCAGACCCCATTGCTCCTGGAAACCAAGCTCTGGGCTTCTTCAACTGCTGTTTTTTCATCCTGCCCAGGCCAGAAGAAACATCCCGTGACCCCAGAGAGCAGGAAGAGAAGGAAAACCACAACTTATCAGGGCCAGGAGGGCACGGGATGTTCCCATGTGCCCAGACACGAGTTTCCAGCACGAGGAGCAGGACAATGACACAGCACATGGGTCCCTAGGGACAGCTCTGGTACCTCAGGACACCCAGGGGTGGGCACACGGGGGCCCAGCCCCACAGCAGGTGCCTACACAGCATCTCCCTCAGCTTCCCAGCATCCCAAAACCTTCCCCACCAGGTCACCCCCCCCCAAATCCCCACGACTCCCAAGCCACCATCCTGCAAGAGCCACCCAAGATGGGAAGGAAGCTGGTGGCACCACCATCCATGAGAGGATGGGGAGAGGAGAGGGATGGGAAATGCCAGAGGAGAGGAAAGGAGAGAGGCTGAGGGCACAGGGAGGGACACGTGGACACCAGCTTTGAGCCCCATGGCTGGACCTGAACCTCCTGCAGCCCCTGGGGCTCCCTCTGCCACCCTCCTGTCCCCCCCTGCCACTCCTGTTCCCCCAGCAGCTCCCCAGTTATGAACAGCCCCCCACTCAGGGCCTGGGGGGGGTGTGGAAGGTTTGCAGGCAGAGCCCCCCCCCCCTTCCCCTGGCCATGATTCCTCCCCAGCTCCTTGTTCCCAGCCAAACAATCCAGGCGATTGTTTTCCCTGGCTCCGGGGCTGGTTTGTCCCCAGGGCCCCGGGCTGGCCCTGACCCTGCTCCCCCCAAGGCCACAGCCACGTCACCCAGCTGAGCCCGGGCCAGTTCCCTGCCAAACACCTTCTCATTAGTGGGAATTACAGGCTGGAATCACCACCCCACGGTCGCCCCATAGGACGTTAACTCCTCCGAGCCAGGAGTTGTCACCTCCAGGGGACATGTGGCTTGGG